>NC_051181.1:89727438-89811730 GCF_013339695.2 Rhipicephalus sanguineus
ATCCTTCAGCACTACCCATTGCCTATAGAATGTGCCGCAGCCCACCATTCGACTAAGCAGAATAATTTCCTGCAATAGGAAGTCGTAGCGGCTAATAATGCTTGGCGTACCTTCCACTAGTGGCGCAAGGCTATATACACAGCTGAGCTGCTCGGCACCTACCTGGTTCTGGCCTTTCAAAGTTTTGCTAAGGTTTTGCTAGGATTTGGTATGTTTTGCGAAGTTATGGTAAGTTTTGCTAAGTATTTCGAGGTATCTAAGTGTTGCTGGCCATTGCTACGTGTTGCTAAGATTTCATGCATTATAAGTTTCGCTAAGTGTTGCGAGATTATGTTAAGTTCCGTTAAGTTTCTCTAGGCATTGCTACGTTTCGCTAAGGTGTTACCAAGTGTGCGAGGCAATGCCCAGACTCACCAAGTCCCCATCATCACTCTAGAGACAGTCTCGGTAGGTGCCCTGCATCAGAGACGAGCGCAGCATGCCGGGTGGTATGCAGCAGGAAGTGCTGAGCTTCGGGCCAGGACCAATAGGGGCGATCGCTCCGCTGTGTCTGTAATCAGGCTGGGCAGAGATACTCAGAAGAGTATTCCGGAATACAGATATCGAAATACATAAATTGTAGCCTAAAATACAGATACTGAGATACAATTGCCTTAACGTAACGGGATATTTCGGAGATAATTTTGCAATAAGACGAAAAAAGCATTCCGGAATACAGTTACAGCGATACGGATACTGGAATACTTCTTTTATTTCAATTTGGTTATAATGCTCATACTACGCAGACATACGAAACACTATTACTGCAGCATAATGTTGTAATTAAAGTTACAGCGCATCGAAGCGTTCAGTTCATTTATTTATTTATTACAGTACCCTCGGCGCATTAAGATATTGCAGGGGAGGGGGGGACAAAGTACATAATTAGTAATATGACATAATTCAAGTATCAATTGCAATAAAATACTATAAGAATACACTATTTCACAGCAACAGTAACAAGGATTGGACAACGAAATCGACATACTTGGCGAACAAACTAAGCTATGCTAGACATAGCACACGTTAAGCAAATCACTCGAATCACTAATGAACACCAGTGAATTGAGAAAAAGCACACATTTATTTTGAAGATCTGCTTTGCTGAGAAGGTTGCTGTGTAGGCTTCTCAAATAGGCTGTCTTCTAACAGCGTCGGTTCAGCCTCAGCACAAGACTCACGAAAGAAAAAAAGTCTGTCTACCGCTGAAGGCGAGCACAAATTCGTGTTATAGTGAATAAATATCGCCTCCATAGCCGTATTGCCCTGCAGCGTGGCGATATCTCTTCTGGGTCATCTAGATACCGAAACATTCCTCCCTCACTTGGGTTGTTCTGACTGTCGGAATCCGAAGTCTGTCCCCATCTTCGGAATCCTAAGGCGTTGACAAGTCGGCTTCAATGAAGCTGTCACCGCCACCGACGCTACCAGCACCCATTTCAGAAAGCCACAACAGGCGCAGTCGGCTCCGGCGGTGGGGGAGCCTGCTACCACAAAAGACCGTTTCACGCATGTTATCAATTAAGTATGCACCCTGACATTGGAGAGGTGGCTGAAAGCGCGTCAAAGATAGCCATCTTGTAGTCACTTCCGCCGCGACTACGGGAACTGCTTTTCGAAGTGCCGCCGCTTTGAGAACTGACGCACGCGAAGCATTGCAAAGCCTGTTCCAAGGCGGTAACCCCGCGGGGGGGGCGCGAAGTAATGGCTTGCCACCCGAAAAAAATTAGGCGTGCTGCACTGACTTTGAGAGACAGCGACTTTCGTCGGCAGAGGCCTACAATACTGCCCCCGCGATTCTGCCGTCTGCGGCGTCGCGCGCTTTACCACATGGGCCATTCTGTGCTTGAGGAGAAACCATCGCCGCCCTATCTGCCGGCGACCGGCGGCGCGCCTTTGCTTGTCTTGGCACAAAAAAGAAAAAAAAACGCCATTCCCCCAATGGAAACACGCCTCAACTCATTTTCGACACGAAAAGCAATGTAACGAAATACCCGTGTCCTGCATAGTATCGCGATACAGGCGATACATCGTAAATGTATTTCACTACTGAGATACAAATATATTTTTCAAATGTATCTCGATACAGAAATACAGATACTCAAAAGTATATCTGAAATACTATCGCGATACTCTTGTATCGTGATACTGCCCAGCCCTGTGTAGCATTGCGCCCCTAGTGGAAGCTACTCCCAACTTTTTGATCCGTGAACCGGCGTTGCCATGCAAAGGCTACATAGTGAGTTAGCGAGATCCCGAAGCGAGCACGAAGCTATGCACACATGCGCAAGGGTTTGCTATGGAACGTAAGGTGACGTCGCCGCTCTGCGATGTTTTTGTCCACGACGGACGGGCTAACGCTTGGCTTAAACAGCTTCACAATTAGAAGGCTGCACTAGTTCAGTCGAAGGAAAAGAAACCTGCCAGTACTACATCAAAAACCCAGAGGCGTAGGTGCTGCACTTAGGTACGTTTTACAGCTTTCTTGAGCAGCAGGAACCTTCACACCACCTGGAGCTCCGTGATTTGTCTCAGCTGCTGCGATGTAATATTTTGTTATTTGTTTGTGTGAGCATAAGTCACGGTTTCAGATCAGCGTTTTGACTCGCGTAAGCAGGTCCTCGCTTAAAATGTTTCGATTTCAGTAGCTCGGTTCCCGGAAACGACTTATTTTCTCAACATCCACCAAAGTAGATTGAGTAAATTAAAGGCAGCAAACGATACGGCGCGTAGCTTTAACTTATTTAGGCGCAAAGCATGGTTATGGTGGCAAATTACATTTGCAAATGTCCCTCGAAGCCGGCAGTCTGAATAAGGCCACCTAATGTGCGCGTCAGATGCGGAAGACCTTTTGCCAGTAATCGAATGCATCGCCATCCCTTGGCCTTATTAAGCAGTTTTTCCTCCGACTTTTTGACATTGCTGTTTTCTTTTCTCCTTTTCTGTCCTGTTTTAGTGTCATATGTTGATACCGCTAAACTGCCTGCGATAACCCGCGGAATATTTTCGCCAGCTATCGCCAAGGAAATAATGCAAGCGCGACATACTCTTCGCGAGTATGTTCTCAGGAATACGCAGGAATAAATCGTTATTTACTTTATCTATCGTCGGAAAATGTATCACAATATACACTTGAATAAGTGTTGCTTACTTGATATTGCTGTTCGCCAAAACGATCACTTTACTCGACATTTATTTGCATGCACACAGGAACGAATAAAGATATGTGGAAATAAAAGGTGCTAAGTACATCGTCATTTCTCACTCGAGTTTCTTTGATGCATTTCTGTTGGTGCTCGTTCACAATTTCCAAGTGCAGAAACGGGCAACAAAAATCACCATACAATAAAGCCAGTGATATGGCCTCTTCATCGCTGACATATCGCCGTAGCGATAAAGTCATTCTGGCAGAACTACGCATGAGTCCTTTATGCATCACTATATGTATCTTTTCTATCCCGCTACGTCTTAAGTACGAGCTAACAAAAATGGCTGCAATGCCTTAAGCGCGACGTTATCCCCGCCTCTCTGCGTCTCGGCAGCTGCTGTGTGCCAGCGCAATATCTCATAAGAAAAACTGTTTAATGTTTTCTAAGCTGATGAGAGGAAACGTTCTCCTCATTTCCATCACCAAAATTATTGATCCTCACTATTGAAAACGTGCAGCACTTGGTGACCTTCGCTGCGTGAATTCAGTGTTCATTCCATTCTTATCGAATTCAGGGTTATAGGTCAGAAATGTATCGCCTAGTTTGTTTGATCGAGGGAGCGCGAGAAGCACTGACATAATCACACCATGCGGTCGTCGTCTGACGTTTTCTTAAAATTATAAATATGAGAGGTTCTTGCCTTTCGCGCGGCACTGGGTGTATTTAGTCGATTTATAAAGGAAACAGCAAAATATTAGAAGAAACAGAAAATGTAATGTAATATTGATCCAGTAGAACACAAGGTAATAATATTGTAGACCCAGATAATCTGAATTAAAGTTAAAAAAAATTGTTAGAAATATAAATTTTCTGCTAACTAGAAATAGGACAGCGTGGACCACACTTTTGAATCGCTACGCAATAAGTGCGCTTCAAGCGGCAAAATAGCACCCTACGCAGTTTTATTAATTCAAGCGATAGTGCTGCCTCGTTGAGAGCTTGTGGGACGCGCGCATCATATGGTGGAATGCCAAGTGGCGAGAAGAAACTAAGAGTATCTTCGCCGCAGACCCATTTTTTGTGGTGTAGATACGCGTTCATCTGAATTCCGACTCACAGTTCATGAACGTCTCGAGCAAAGACGCAGATGAGCATGCCTAAAGGAAGTTTTTTTTTTCTTTGCACCTAGCACGTCCATAAAATTTTCATAAATGACGCTCTAAGTCTGCAAGTCAACACTATCTTTAGTGTGTCACTTAAAGCACTAAAACGATACATGCAAAGGAGAAACACATAGAAACACCCGGCGTTGTTTGTGTCTTCGCGTTTCTTCTTTGTCATAATATTGCGATAGATTTTAAGTCACGATATGATCACGAAGAACGCTGTAGTGGAAGGCTCCGGAATATTCGACGAGGTGGGCTTCTTTAACGTGCATCGGCATCGCACAGCACGCGGTGTTTATTCTTTGAGTGAAAGGACTGGCCAGCTCCAACCTCGAGGATCACCTGAGGCTGGTCCCGAGTACCTAGGATGCGGCCCGATCTCAAGGCATGCCGGACAAAGGGAGCCTCCCATTAGTTATACCCGCAAATAAAGTTTATTTTCTTGCGCCGGTCTCAAGCATCCCAAAATGATTGATGATAAATGATGTTTTTTACATAAAACATCATTTCCTTGGATGCTTGCTTGCTGGGATACTTAGCAATTGCTTGCTGTGATCAGTCGTGGCAAGGAGTATTAGCAATGCCAACATTACTATTCGCAGCAACGTTGCTTGGCAACGCCGCGAGGAACCCGCTTCACGCAACTCGAGAGTTGAACTTTCTCCCCCCCCCCCTTTACAGGGTTTCGGTTTGTGCCCACATTTTTCGACGGGATTTGAATGGCGCAGGCTCCCTTCCCAGACGTTTCACCCCTGACAGTAGGCGAGTGTCGGGCCGGGGTACGCCTGTGCCCATTTTGTAAAACCGGTGGATATCCGGCGGCACGTGGATTGGAACCCACGACCTCCCGCAGCCGAAGCTGACACTCAACCACGAGGCCATGGCTGTGGTAATTTTTATTGCGATAGCAATTATATGGACAGTCTCGGCTGGAAAATGTCCGTCCCCGTCGCCGTCATTCACCGTATATGTTTAAGTATGTATATATATAGAAAGGCCACAAAGAAAAATAATTAAGAAATTCTTTCCGACGCGCGGAATCGAACGGGCTACCTCTCGCTTTGCAGCCCGCCGAGTTAGACTTTAGGCCACGACAGCACCGTCTCTCAGCCTGCTAACGGCGAGCTATTTATATACACCAGGTAATTCAGCATGCTTTCTTAGTGGCCACATAGATGCCGCGACGTGTGCGCGTATTGCGCGCTTTAAAGATCGTCGCCCCGCCCCTGCGAACGCCATTGCTGTTCGCTCTACGGGGCGTCGTCGCTTTCGTGCGCTTATCTCAAGGAAAGAAGGGGCGGCCGGTGGGGTGCTTCGCTTCGCTCGCTGCAGCGGCCTCGTTTGCGAAAGGAGCGCGCTGTTCAAACAGAAATAATAAGTAACAACTAGTTCGCGCTCGTCTTCTGTGTACCTGTTCGTTTGTTTCGTGCGTCCTGCTTTATGTTTGAGCAGTGCGCTTTAAGTGTCGAGCTGTGACGCATTAGTTCGCGCTCGTCCTGTGTGCGTTCTTTTCGTGCGTCCTTTGGGCTCGAGCGACGCGCTGGCAATTTCGAGCTGCTTTTCGTTCTTCGCGTTACATTGCAATTTATTGCTATCGCAATCATTGCTTCGCCGTTGCGGCGAAACTGACTTTTTTTGTTACATTAGTCATTTTGTCTGCTGCACTAGGCGTTACCTAGATTTAGTGTAGCATTGGTGACATAAAGATTTCCTTATGACGTACAGCACATGATCTCAGAAGAGGGTAACTATCGTGGAAAAACATGACAGAAAAGAACGCGGCGTTTATATGCACCTAAGAAGCAGGATTGAGGGTCGCTTTGCGCGAGAAGTGCGCGTTTCTAGAACATTATTTTTTGCCGAAATCGCAGGTTGACAGGATGGCGCAAAAACAGCCATAGAAAGTATCGTTACCTTACTGCCTCTGAGGGAAGCAAGCGCCTTTATTTCTTTGTGGGTTCCGTGTGGCTCGCGCAACAATCCATACAGCGTATCCGTCATTTTCGAGCACCTGCACACGCATATATGGATATATATTGGAAACGAGAAAATCGTGTTCACGCAGCGGTGGCATCTCTTTTGCAACATGTCAAAAGCATGTCTTCCGAGATCCGACGTCTCAGAGTTTTTTTTCTGTCCCAAAAGCTTCACTGATCTTAAACAAAGACTGTAAGAAGGATTTCTAGAAGAAGAAGCCACACTGCGGCTCAGACATAAACGCTCAGATTTCAATTTTTGTCATCGAGTGTCTGTGGGCTAAAACTGGAGAAGACAAAATGTTAATGCACATGCAATGATTATATACACTATTAAATATTATTACGCTACACACTCACAGAACATGAAATCCTTTGTTATCTAAGAAACGCACGAATAGAAATGTGATCACATATTCGTATGTGTGATTCAGATATATTTGTAACAGATACCGCAGCGGTGGCTACATGGTTGAGGGTCCGCTTCCAATGCGGGAGGTACCGGGTTCGATTCCCAGTGCCGACCGGGAACCCACCGGTTTTTCCAAGGGGGTACAGGAGTACACCTACCTGGCGTTCGGTTGTTAATGGGTACTCATCTCGAATGGTGGCCCCATAAGGTAATGCAAAGACCCCTGGGCCCACCTTAACCCACCACAGCCTTGGTGAAATAGTTGAGCATCCGCCGCTGCTGAGGGAGGCAGACAATTGCTGCCCTGGGTATCTACCGGTAAAATTGGTACAAGCGCACTTCCGGCCTGGTGCTCGGCAGAACGAAGTTCATTGTCGCTTGGGAGGCACCCTGTGGGAAATCGGTGGCATGGGACCGCCAGAACTAAAAATAAAGTCTTCTAAAGTCCTTTGGTGCTGTCGGGCAACATACAATTTTTCTGCTGTTAATTGATCCTTTGGATGAATACAACGCAAGTCCGTACCAATTTTCCTTAAATCCTTTCTTAAACGTAAGTGAAGCAAGGAGTTAGTTGCATATATCGTGTCCAGTTGCAGTCAAAAGGACGGGCCTCCATTTTGTGTGAATTAATAATAATATCTGGGGTTTTGCGTCCCAAAACCACGATATCATTTTGAGAGACGCCGCAGTGGGGGCTCAGGAAATTTCGATTATCTGGTATTCTTTAACGTGCACTGATATCACACAGTACACTGGCCTCTTGCATTTCGCCTCCATCGAAATGTGATCGCCGCGGCCGGGATCGAACCCGCGACCTTCGGGTCAGCAGCCGAGCGCCATAACCACTGCACCAGCGTGGCGGACTCCATTGTGTGTGTGTGTGTGTGTGTGTGTGTGTGTGTGTGTGTGTGTGTGTGTGTGGTGTGTGTGTGTGTGTGTGTGTGTGTGTGGTGTGTGTGTGTGGTGTGTGTGTGTGTGTGTTTCAGCGGTTCAGCTTGGGCTGATATATGACATCGTCACATAATTTTTTTTTTTGCATCACCCGTGTTGAACCGGACGCTGACGGCCACTTTTCGCGTTTGATGCGGTATATAAGGCTTTCGCCTCAATAAATCAATGCTCCTAACTGGTGTTCACCATACAGAAGAAACTGGCATGACACTAAACATTTCTGCTTTACCGTACTTTAATTAGCTACGTGGGGCTATACTTCCACGATTTAATATTCGGTAAATAAAAGAAATCAACACAGACCAGATATTATTATATGAGCTAATCACGTTGCGTAGCGAAGAACGCAGTTTGTGCTTCCATTCTATTAAACGGCATCTACCCCCCCCCTCCCTATTAGCACTAGATGCGTATTTCTGTAAACTTCTTCACGTTCACCATACGTTCCATGTGGTGATCCTCGTGTCGTGACCCATGTCGTGATCGTCGATGAAACCTATCGAGCTGTCCCGGCAGCACATAAAAAAAAATCGTTCGTCCAGGGCATTTAACGCATCCCGAGACGTACAGTGCCGCATGTGAAGAGAACATCCCACCTGGCAATCGGATGGCGGATCGCTCCTATAGCTATCCGTCAGCGAAAAGTGATGCTTCTCCTTTCCTCTCGCACACGTCGCTTTCGCCCATAAATCTAGAGTGTCCGGCTTCGAACTCGCCACCGAGGATATGGGTAGAGGAGTGCAAAAGGGAAGGGCGGATCAAGTGAAAGGACCTACAACATGGAGTCACTAATCCTGCACACCATAGGACACGGCTGTGGAGTGATGGAGACGGGCGTGTTGTGCACATAGTTTTGGATCATCAGGTTTCCTTTCATGTCGTGTACCTCGTAATGGAATTGAAATTTGCAGGTTTTCTATAGACTTCACTGTTGGGATTTTCATATAGCAAGCTTTATAGTAGGACGTCTCGTGCATTAATTGTCACGTTGTTTTCACCTTGAAATATTACTTAGAAAAAGTATCAATAAAATTGTTCCACACTATTGGCATTTACATATCAACGTATGTCTGTTTTTTTAACGGCGAAGCTGTTTAAGGCAGCATATTTTGTGTGGCCTATCCTGCGGGGACTGCCTCGTGTGGCATGTCAGGTTACCAAAGGAATTGGGTACGTTTCATTACTCAACACTGGTCCACTGAAAAATGAAGAATGCAACAGTTGGCCCAACAAGCGGGTATGGGCCACAAATATTGGGTAAATCCCACTACTTACCGCTGGTTCGCTAAAAAATAGGAAGGAAACAGCCCAACACTAGGGAACGGCAAAAGCAACGGCGGCTGCGAGAAGACGCCTACGCGATGGAAGGCCTACGCCAACGACGACATGTCAGTAGATCTATTAAGGTGCGAACGCTTGGTTTCAGCACGTGTTTGTGTCTGGTTGGGCATCCATGTCGTGTCTCTGACTGAGTGAGAGGTGCGAACGCTTAGCTTCAACGCGTAGTTTCTGTCTCTGGAGTTTGGACATCCGTGTCGTGTCGTGACTGTGTGTGGTTAAACTCGAAGCTCTCTGCACTGACAAGCAGCGTCAGAAACAACCTAGAATATCACCTAGCTAAAGCCTAACAACGACCTAGAAGCAACCAGAAACAACCCTCATCAGCTAGCTAAGGCCTAGAGACAACCTAGAAGCAACCAGATTGATTTTCAGAATTATTCAGTTTGGCTGCTTCAAGATTTGCGCGGCTTTGTGCTTGGTGCAAGCTTTGTCAATTATTTATATGCGTGTCCACTTTTTATAGGTTCGTATACAAGTTCCTTGTGTGAGTGAAATTTTTGCGTGCATAAATGCGAAAGTGTTAAAAGCTCAAGACGCCGTGTTAGTCTATTCCAGAGAGAGAGAGAGAGGGGCAGAAGAGAAAGGTTGGGAGGTTAACCAGATGGTTGTCTCCGGTATGCTACCCTGCACTAGGGTGGGCAACATGGAGTTAGAAAGCGACCTTTCGTGGTGTTCTTTAGGTCATTCTAGCGTTAATTTTTCATCATGTTATTTTATGTGTTCTTGTTGACCTGCAGAACGTTTACGCTATTTTCACATAGGCTGTGCTTTATTTACACAGTGCAAAAAAAGCAATAACGAACCCTTTCTTGATTACCACCAGCTCACACAAGAAGCCTTGGTTACGCTGCGAGCATCGTCACTCACTACAAGGTGTATCTTCGTCTACGTACTTGGGGAGATGGGCAACTACATGTTTACACGCGACGATTTCGCATATAAAACATCAAGATGAAAACTTGGGCAAGGCAAATGAATGTCGAGTTCCTGATGTCCAGGTAGACTGCTCAAACAAATGCATTTCACAATCATTAAATACCATACTGTGATAAGCATGGACCGGAACGTCAATATAAGTGGCGCATCATACCATCGGCTTTTCAGTGACATTTTACTGCCTTCTCTACGTTCGATATATTGCTCTATCGATAAGCACGTGTTCCGCAGCTTGTCGTTACGCAGTGACGTGCTTCACATGCGAAGAAATCCGTTAAAGTATACAGAAACGGGGCCACGCCTATCCGCTTTCGGAGGTGAGCTATGCAAGCGCTCTGGCCGAAGGGCGGATTCAGAAGGACACGAACTCTTCAAAGACGGCCTCGGTCTTCCAGTGTCAGGGCCAACAATATCGACAACTCAACCACGAAAGTGTCGCTACCGCGATGCCTCTGTCGCATGCAACAGACGCTCGGCATTCTCGCATCCGTCATTACACTCCAAAGCCTTCTTCGTCGATTGCCTTCTGTACTCAGCCAACCGAGCCTTATTAAAATAGCGCCGTTCAAGGCTTATTGCATTATTCGCTGGTAGATTGGAGCCTAACCTTGCAGCCAGCCCTTGCCGGTGTCACATCCTCCAACATAGTGATCTGCTGAAACTTTGTGCGCGAATTGCAGGTTTTCGGCCGGGACAACTAGCTCCATTCAAGTGACATTTGCCAAACAAACAATCAATCACTCAGCACTTTCCGTGAATGATGACTTTCCGCAGCAACCACACTTCGTTAGAGCCACAGACGTTTTCTTCGGCCCACTGTTTCTATAGCGCTTTCTTCAGCAATGTTATTTATACAGAAACAGAATCACTGTGCCGCTCTGCACGCTTCGCAAAAGGGGTGTTTGTCGACACGGAGCTACCAACTACGGCTCCGGCAAATAAGGTTAATGCGAGGACATACAAGCGGTGTTCTCCCGTATGCATCTCGCCTGTCGCACGTTTTCTACTGCACAACCACTCTCGACAAACAGTGGAAGCTGAGCTCATAGACAACACTACCCTGGCGGTAACTGCTAACCCATCGAGCCTTAGCTAACATAAGCATCGTGCATGCTACATAGGGGCCCATTGTTTTGATATGGCTGGTAACCACCGCGCTGTGTTTATCGCTTTCTGGTTCTGTTTACAGAGAATACACAGCGAATCGGGACAGCCTGTCTCACAACGAGAAACAACACGAGACGAACAGGGATAATGCACGCATGCAGGTCCTATATAGCCTTTCCATATATGCACTGGGGCTAAAGAATGAGTTGCGTTGCGCTTCCGTGCCGAGTGAATTCGCAGCCTAGACTTCTGCCCGCATACCGGGCTCGTGGAATAAGTCAAGGCTAATCACTCCCTTCTTTGTCGTCGCAAATGTGCCAATAAGTGTACCAGAAAATGTAGCCTTACATGTGCTTGTCAGATTATTTCGTTCTTACACATACCGTATCACCACGACTTTCCTGAAAAAACGTCACGAAAAAAGAAAAATTTAGGCCGCCAAACATGCATAGTTTGACGAGTAGTAGTTGCTAATTGCGAGGTGTGCATGCCTTCTCCCACAACACATTCAGATAAATGAGATGGGAATGTTGATTATAAAGGCCGAAAAAATACGGCGGGGGTATCTGCCCTTATATGTGTAATACCACAGGGCGCGATTTTACCTTCCTGCCTGATGTTGTTCGATATTAATCACATGTTATGTCCAGCATTTTTTATTTCCCGAATATATAACAGAATGTTTGTGCGCAAGAAAGTATATGGGAGGGCAGTAGGAAAAAGAAAGCACTAAACAGTTACATGCTTTTCAATCAGTCTAGGTCGTTTGTTCTACAAGATACAAGGTGCGTATGTGTGCATAATCATTTTCCCTAAGTAGACGCTTGTTGGCCTCTGCATAAAAGACGGCATGTAAACTGAATCAGCATTTGCTCATGTCATAAATGTCGACTGAACTATAAACTTGGAAACATACTCACCTTTCATTTCTTTTGTGCTCTTGAGTGAGCACTCATTTTACTTTCGCCGATGTTGATTATTTTTGTTGTCATATTCCTTGCAACGTTTTTTAACAACAATTGTTGGGGTTTAACATCCCGAAACCACAATATGATTATGAAGGACACCTTAGTGGAGGCTCCGGAAATTTCGAGCTCCTGGGGTTCATTATTGTGCACCTAATTCTGCACCTTTCTTTAACATGCACCTTTAATATGCACCTAACAGGACAGCGCCAGTGCTGTGTGCATTCTTTCCCGTGTCTACTTCGTGCTGTTTTGAGCTATGGACCTAAATCTAAGTACACGGACCTCAAGAATTTGCGCCTCCATCGAATATATGGACGCCAGGGCGGGAATTCAATCCCGCGACCTTCGGGTCAGCTGTCGAGCACCATGGCCACTAGAATACCGTGGCGGGTTCCGTAACATTCTTTCTTTTTTCAGGACACTAATATTTGCGATGAACATTTAGCGGGCTACATTGAAAGTGTGTATTGAGATTTTATGTGTGCTCTGCTCAAACGAGACCTTCGAGCTTACCGAATGTAAGACTGCATATATGTATATATCTTACTTTTGTTCCTTAATTTTTTATATCCTAACAACCAAGTGGAAACGGAAAGCAGTCGCCAAGCAATAGTGACAATTACTGCTTCATTTCTTTTTTATTTCAATAAAATAATATTGCTGGGGCTTCTAAACTATCGAACAATAAGCGGGATAAGCGGGAAAGGCAATACTAGAACATATAAGCAAAAGTGAAACCCTTGTTCTGGTCTGGACAGAAAACCGATGTATTTTATGCGACATTTCTAGCGACCTCCCTTCTATCTATCTATCTATCTATCTATCTAGCCGCCTACGTCTGGGCGCTCTCCTGTTCGTCCCCATAACTTGTAATATACCAAAATTGGCATAGCAGGGGATCAGTGTATGACGAACGCGATTCACTGGTCATGACATGAATAACGCAATATACCTGTCGCGTACGTCATGAAACCCTTTCTCTCAGTCACGTGTGGCACATACCCGTAAACCAGAGATAATATTATGCGGGTATGTGCCACAGGTGATACAAAGTCTCAACCAACACAGTAACGCGAACACACACATTGACACGCAAGGAAAGTGATAATAATAATTGTTGGGGTTTATGTCCGAAAGCGACGATATGATATGAGAGACGCCCTAGCGAAGGGCTCCGCAAATTTTGACCATCGGGTATTCTTTAAGGTGTACCGAGATCGCACACAACACGGGCATTCAGCATTTTGCATCTATCGAATTGCGGCCGCCGCGGCCGGGATCGAACCCGAGACCTTCGAGTCAGCAGCCGAGCGCCTTAACCGCTACACCATGGCGGCGCACGCAAGAAAAGTGAGGAAACTGAAAACAGAACACCACTGGAAGACGCTCGACTACCACCCACTCGTCCACGTGACCCGCAACGTGCACCACGTGGATTACGCAAAAACCGCGTCAATGTTTCCTACAATATATATGCTGAGAGTACCAGGCCTCTCATCATTACCGGTGTCTTGAACATGATTTATCAAGACCCAACAACGCTTGGTCCTTATACTGCGAGGAAAACGGCTTGGATGTGGACAAGGCATCAAAAGACCTTGCTGCCACGTTCACGACAGGAGCCATCATAGAGCATTTCATCGTAAGAGGCATCCAGGATTTCCACCAGCTGCGCTATACCTCGCAATTCACTACACTTAGACTCCTCATAGCCGCTATCACGAACCGGATCGATTAACAAGTCCCGTCCAGCTGCTGGTGCTGACTGTTCACGGTGATGATGACCTTGTTCAAGAACTGTCAAGAACCCCTTTACACTATAGACGGGTTCGTGAAACGTGCGTGCGTTCTCCGTCATAAAGGAAAAATATAAGCATAGAAAACTGTAACTGTGACTGTTACGTACGAGCAGTGCGCCTGCGCGTGCCACTCGGCCATGTATTTATCTAGGGAAGCTTTCCTGAATGAAGCTTAGTTGGGAGTAACGCATGTCCTGTGCATCTGTGTTCCTTCTTTGTCATGTTCGGATTCGCGCTATCCGGTATTACAGAATATAAGCACTACATATCACCTTACCGCGTCTGCATTTGGTAACACCCCTTGTTGCTCTTGCCATCGTTACGCAACTGTAAACATCTGGTGATATAATACATTGTCGCTTTGCCTCTTATTATTTTTATTGTAATGAAGCTCTGTGACTGAAGTATGAGGACATGCGTACGTATTTCTCCTTCGACTTACAAAAAAAAAAAAAGAAATCATTAGTTCTGATTCCTACTACCGAAAGAAAATAGGCTTGCATAATAAACGGGCTCATTTTCGCTTGAAGGAGACTGCACTCTCTAACACAGGCTTATCAAACCTATTGTAGACGCACAGTGATTAACTATAACGGCTTTCCTAGCCAAATACAAACCACACGGTGCAAGAAAAAATCATTGCAAAGACGGAAAAAAGAATGAATTTGCCGCGGGCGGAGATTACGATCGGTGTTTTAACAGGAGATGGGTAAAATCGTTAGTCTAGCAGTGGTGGTCTCGGAAACTGAACGCGTTTTTGTCTTCGGGGCGAATAGCTCTCGTGAAACGAACTTCCGGGGAATGCACAAACTAAAAACAACAGAAAGAAGCTTGAAGAAACAAGTGAGTGCGGCTGGCGAGAAAGGTCATCGAACTGTTCGAAGCGCATGTCTGTTCGTAATAGGATGTATAATGCTGTCTTCCTTTTGAACCTTGCCGTAACGTATTATTTCGTCACATTGGAAGGAGCTCAGATCAAGAGGAAGAAATCAAACATGCTGGGTCTGCGTGGAATGTGCCTTGTAAGAAACCCGTTAGGAAGTGCGAAATTTCTTTGTGTGTGAAATGTAGTAAGTGGGCATGGGCGCTTCTCGCCATCCATTCGAGCGGTGATCCAAACACACGTCGCGTGAGCCGTTCGCTGATGCGAGATCGCACTCGGTCCGCAACCATTCGAGCAAAATACGAAAACGCACGTCGTTGATATTCCGCTTGAAATGTTGCGAAGTGCAGTTACTGGTGCCTTGAATTACACTTTTGCTTTTCACGCTCAGAAGTCGTTGGCGCTGACGTGGCGATTGTGACCCCTCCGCGCACTTCCCGAGACAAATGTGGCGTTATATTCGATGTTTGCATCCATGGATCCATGGACTGCTAATGTCCTTTCGCCCAGGGGATTACAGTGCGGACGTCTTGTAGTATAGCTAAGTGTTGCCATAACGACGGCAGCGTGCTACGTGCGGGCATGAAGCCTCGTAAACGTTTATTTTTCCCTCAACGTACTAAAAGTCACGTTGCATTTACAAGGCATGAAGGGTTGATATTGCATTACCATAGGACGTCGTTCGAGAATGAACAAAGAGATTGCTACTATAGGGTGAGTGAGTGAGCACGACAAAATAGAAACATATATAAAAGAATCACAACCACTTCACTGGTGAATAAGCTTTATACCGATCCAAGATATGACACTGTGACAAAATGCGCAAGCTTCAGAAACGAAATTCTCAAATATTTTCTTTCGTAAGACCATTTGCCATTGATGGGTCACGTTCGCTAATAATATGTTCAGTATTAATACTGACTGCAGGTTACGCCCCGAATGATACTGGCGAATGCTATTAAATGCAAAGCATTTCTTAGCGAACTTCTGCGACTTTGAGCCTATCTATCTATCTATCTATCTATCTATCTATCTATCTATCTATCTATCTATCTATCTATCTATCTATCTATCTATCTATCTATCTATCTATCTATCTATCTATCTATCTATCTATCTATCTATCTATCTATCTATCTATCTATCTATCTATCTATCTATCTATCTATCTATCTATCTATCTATCTATCTATCTATCTATCTATCTATCTATCTAGCTATCTATCCATCCGCCTACGACTTTGTGCTCTCCTGGCCGTTTCGTTAATGGGATGTATACCAAAATTGGTGTGTCATAAGATGGCCTTATTACGAACATAAATGACGGGTCATACCATGAAAATCATGACACGAATATCGTGAACAGCATGATTTACATTCCACGGCCTTTGGGCTCTTGCGGCCGTTTCGTTAATTTCATATATAACAAAATCGGTACTGCGTGACAAGAGTTCATGACAAACATCATGACAGGTCCTAACATGCAAATCATAACGCGCATATCATGTGCAGCATGATTTACACGACATGATCTCGGAGTGCTCGCGGCCGTTTAAATGAATGGATATATACGAAAACTGGTATGACGAGCCATTTCTGTATGACGAACATAATTGACACGTGGTAACATGAAAATCATGACATGCATGTCATGTACGACATGATTTACATGCCACGCTCATGGCGCACTCGCGGTCGTTTTGCTAGATTGATATTCACCAACATTGGTATTGTGCGATGTGACTGTATGAAGAACATGAATAACAGGAGGTAGCATGAAAACCGTGATATCCATGACATATATGTCATGATTTACATGCCACGTTCATGATGCATTCGCGGCCGCTTCGCTAGCTTGATATACACCAAAATTGGTATTGCGTGACACCACTGCATGACGAACGTAAATGAGAGGTGGTAACATGGAAATCATGAAATGTAGGTCATGTACGACATGATTTACAAGCCACACTCATGATATATTCGCGGCCGTTTTCGTAGCTTGATATACACCAAAATTGGTATTGCGTGACGCGACTGTATGACGAACGTAAATGAAAGGTGGTAACATAAAAAGCATGATATGCATGACATGTACGACATGATTTACATATCATGCTCATGGCGCACTTGTGGCCGTTTCGCTAGATTGATATGCACCCAAACTGATATTGCGCGATGTGACTGTATGAAGAATATGAACAACAGGTGGTAACATGAAAACCATGACATGCATGCCATGTATGTCATGATTTACATGCCACGCTCGTGGTGCATTCGCGGCTGTTTCACTAGCTTGATAAACACCAAAACTGGTATTGTGCGATGTGACTGCATGGTGAACATTAGTGAGAGATGGTAACATGAAAAACCATGATATGCATGTCATGTATGGCACGATTTACATGCTATACACATGGTGCACTCGCGGCCATTTCGCTCGTTTGATATACACCAAAATTGGTATTGCGCGATGTGACTGTATGACGAACATAAATGATAGGTCTTAACATGCGAATCTCGTTATGCATGTCATGTACGGTATGATTTATATGCCACTGTCATGGTGCGCTGCCGGTCGTTTTAACGCGATAGCGTTAAATAGCTCGTAACGCAGAAATTCCGCCGTCGGTGTCGGTGTCGGCGTCGTTTGTTGTGAGCGAAAAATCATCATTTCGTCCGTGACCGAAAAGTCGAAAAAGCTGCAAATATGAAATAATAAAAATGTTGGGTCCGAGTGAGAATCGAACCCCGGCCGTCTGCGTAGCGAGCAGGTGCTCTACCTCACAGCCACGCCTCTGCTTGGAGCTGCACAGAAAGTAACTTTCATGCTTCCCAAAATACGCGTCCTGTATACGGGTGAAACACTACGAGATGTAATATCGCAGTAATATAGAGTGGTACAAGCGTATATTGCCATCGGGCGTCACACCATGTCAATATCATAACGACTTGGTGGTTTAAAGACAGCCACCCATTAAAAAAGGCACACACATTACTGCGCGTATTCCCTTAAGACCACGTAGTGGGCGCATCGCAACTTCGAAAAGGTTTCTCGCACATAATTGCTCCTGGTTTAAAGCGTGCTACCCATTACAAAGGCACACACCGTAGTGCGCGCATTCTGTTAAACACTCGTAGTGTTCGAAGTGCGCACTAGGGGCAGGATATCGCTATCGCGTTCAACTCTTAAAGGCGAAGCTTAAGCGTCCCCCACTTTTTTGTTAACTGGACATATACCAAAATTGGTATGGTATGGCACGAGTGCGTGATGAACATAAATGACTGGGCATGCATTGTATATACCAGAATATGCGTTTCAATGGCATGGCGTATACTAGATTGTGCATCCATGCGTGCACAGCAAATATGGATTATATGGTGGGCTAGATGCCATGGCATGAATGATTTCATTTGGCTCAAAGACAAACAAGGCGATGTATGCAGTTCTTTGCCGGCTGCTTCGCATTACATCGATTCCCACAGTGCGTGGGATCTGCCGGATTGTCTTTTTGTCGAATGCGGGTTCCGAATAATTCACCGGAACTTAACACAAAATGAATGAAACCTAAAGTACTTTCTTATATCCTACTACTGGTAGTTACGACACCTAAACCATCCGTAACGTCTAGAGTAAGGAGTAATATATAGTTCCCTTCAAGCCATTTTGCAACCTTCTAGAGGTCGAACGTCGAAACTGTTCTCCGCGAACAGAGCACTGCAGTGAAAAAGAAAGCTGACAGAAACGCAGCACTGCAAAAATCAAAGCAGCAAATCACTACGACAGACAGCACCATCGCAATACAAAGTAAAAATAAAATAAACTTACAGTGCGTAATTAAGCGATATTTTAGAACACAATGTAATGGAAGGTTCCAAGCTCTATTAAACTCACTTTGCACAAGCCATATTTTGTGAAATTGCTTTATTTGCTTGCCAACGCCGAGAAAGCATCCACGCGACTTACTTTGAGCTATTGTTTCGAATGCGTATTCTATTTTCCTAATGTACCCAGGTCACATCAATAGTTCGTGGTATATAAGAAGCAGCCGTAATCTACGTTTACTACAAATTTTTATTTTAGCTCCGAAGTTAGGCAACGAATATAAATTTTAAAGGTACACATTAAACATTTCGTCAAAATTGAAGCAGTGTTCCACTGCAGTGCTTTCAAATCTGTAATTGCGCAACGCACTATAAATTGTGCACTTTTGTTTTTGAAAGCGTGTGCGCGCAGAGGCTTCGACCAAGGACAGTAACGGCAGTCCCTTTCAACTTGTGCACAGGCCAGCTATCAAGGTCACGCGGGCTAGAAAAATGAACGGCCGTGAGAAAGCAGAAACAGAAAACAAATAACTTTCAATGACTTCAGCCTATGATGAAAGACAATAAAACGAAAAGGTTTTGTGGAAATATATTTAGGAACAGCCATTCTACACAAGTATAACCTGTAATTATTGGTCCGCAAAAAAAAGAAAGTAGTGATCTATGTGAAAAAAAAAATGAGCGAGGAACGACTACTCGTAATTTCCGCTGGAACCTATTTGCCATGTTAGTGTAAGCCGCACCGAAGAATTATTCTGCTCGTTCCGACTTGTCGTACAGCTGTAGCATACTAATGAAAGCAGCAAAGCTTCTATTTACCGTAGCAGGCTCTCTGAGTGGCCGGCAACAATTGATTACCTCATTGCCGAGACAGGACAACTATGTAAGCAGTGACGTTTTCCGCACTCGTAAGTAGATATAGATTTCGTGTTATCTAGAACACTTTGCCAGCTTGTTCGCAAAAAAAAATAATAAAGCCTAAAAGAAAGTTGTTTGTAAATTTTTGTGAATATCTGGGTATTTTGTTTTCCAGAATGACATGGTATATAATTCTCAGCCGATCACTAACGTACTGTGTTAAATTTTTATTGATTGGTTTTCTTGTGACATTACGTCTTATCTGACAATTTTATACGTGACCAAGTAATAATGGCACCTTTTCTGAGTTCACGTTCCCTTTACTGGAAGTCATCTAAAAGAAGACGCACCCTTTTAACCTTGTGAGCGAAAGAAATACTGTTGTTTATTATATGAAGCGTATATAGCCTACACTCGAGAAGGCACAGGAACTCTCTTTTTTGAGCGCATGAACTCGGGTGTTTACTCTGACAGTACAATTACACGGCAGCACATTCGAAATACGTGCGGGCATCGGTACCTACTTGTGCGTGGCATGTAGAGACATTGTCACCTATTTAACGTCTTAACACGCAGTTGTATCATTATTTTTAAATATTTTTTCTATCTCTCTGAGTTCTTTCTGAGTATTCCTCTGGGTTCAAATGGGCAGATACCATTATCGTATGACGTATTACTGGTGCTTAGAGCCCACCACCATCCGCTGTTCTTTAACCTTTCCAGTGGGCGCTATTGTAACCATCAAGATGACTTTCACATAAAGTAGGATTACATACCGATAGCACGCACGTCTTGTCAAGAACTAAAGATACCTTTCAGCCCCTTTCCGTTTCATAAGTAGCGATGCCGAATACTGTTTCAAAAGTTAATTCTGAGTTTTTATTAACGCCCACATATAAAGAAGCTCAGGTGTGTTTGTGTATTCCGCCCCCATAGAAATGGGGCTGCCGTGCCTGGTAATCGAACCGCCCCTCCATCAGTTTAGCAGATCAACACCCTAGCCTCTGAGCTAGCTCAGCTTGTATTATATATGGCGTCATCTTCATTTTAGCGCTAAAAATAGCGGAACACATGAGAGACAACTGGACAAGAGTGTTGTATATTATTTTGTTTCGGTTCTCAAAGCTTAGGGTAATATTAAGGCAGAAGTGCTGTCCATCACCTAACATTGATGTAAATGTTCTCCAGTTCTTCGCCTAGAGGCCTCTGCTGCGTCGTCGTTGCGCCAGTTTGAATTAGTGGTCCGCCGCGGTGGTATAGCGGTTACGGTGCTCGGCTGCTGACCCGAAGGTCGCGGGTTCAATCGCGGCCGCGGCGGTCGTCTTTCGATGTAGGCGAAATGGTGGAGGCCCTTGTACTTAGATTTAGATTGCACGTTAAAGAACACCAGATGGTCGAAATTTCCCGAGCCCTCCACTACGGCGTCTCTCATAATCATATCGTGGTTTTGGGACGTAAAATCCCAGATATTATTGTTATTATAGTTTGAATCAGTGCGCTCCAGTTCCACGAGAAACCATTAAAATCAAACAAAAGAGTAAAAAGCTGCATCATAAAATGAGCTGAGAAGTAAGCGACACATACTTCCTATATTACTGTAGCTTGGAAAATGATTTCCTTCAATTTCTTCAGTCAGTAGTGCTCGGTGCACGTTGCCGCCTTCAAAAATCGGCAGATGGCACTTTGAGATGCCGCAATTGTTACCGTTCTTCTGTATTTCCTTGGCGTTCCGTTTTATTCAATCAGGTGCAAAGGAGCGTCAAAGACAAATGCAATATCGCTGTTAAACGAAAGAAGATTTCAAATAGCCAGGCCATCTTGTACTCATCTCGTTCCGGAGGCATGGGTCTAACCCTGTTTACAGGAAGGTACTTCCAGTCAGTGATTACAGCGCCTTTTTGTTGCAGCCATTATGCTTCTACTGGTCTCATACAAAAGACAGTACAATTTGTAAGAGCTAATAAAAAGATTCGAAATCCGAGCGAAGTGACAAGATCACTTTTAAGTTAGAAGAAGGAAGAACTCGATAAAGCACAGCGAAGTTGATTCGGTTTGGGCCCTTAGCCCCGGCCTGGGCATCGGCCGCGAGCCCTTGGGCTCCGGAGGTACGACGTGCGATGCAAGGGCAACACTGGGTCACATACTATGGAAGTGCTCGAGCTTAGACGGCAAAGCACATAGAAAACACGAGCAGGCAATGGATCCTCAGGGTGCGCAGGGAGGAAGCCTTGCCCAGTTCCGCAATAGAACAACCTTGGACCGTCCAGCGAGCCAAGGAAGCCACTTTAACCTGGTTAAAGAAGTTATCATATTTTTGGAGCGAAATGAAGAATAATTGATACGACTTGGAAGTCTTCCTGCAACTGTCGTAATATATTGCCGAAACTTCTCGTTAAAAAAACGATTTAAACGATCACTCGTGTGAGCGCTACTAATAGTGCCTTTAAATTATCTTGCTGAATTGTGCTGGGCCATAATTTAATCATTGATAAATAGCGTGATGTGTATCACAAGGAAAACTAATTTTAATTTGCCAAATTTGACAATTTTCTCCAACTTTAGAAACGTATTACGCTGTTATCCAAGAGACCCCAATTAGGCATTGGTTCAAGTTTGCTTGTCGCTTAAAAATCATCAAATACTGGCCTCTAAGAGCATAAAATGAAGAAGAGTCAACCGTCTACCGCTCATGATCAGTAGCAATTTTTTTTCGTACGAATTTGTATTGTTTCTGCGTTTCCCGGCACAATATACTCAAGACATACGCACACACACACCGGCTCAAAGAACTACTAAAAGAAAACAAAAGCATCCTGACTCCATCATATCTTCTGCTGCGCGAACTTCATTGTGCCGCCGAGATAGCTAGGTGAGCAACAAAGTTCCGAGTAGTGAAAGAAAGCAGAAGAAATAAGAGAGAGAACGTCCCAGTCGAAGAAACACCAACAAAATCTCGCAAGCAAAGCTGTCGCTGTTCTCATGGTGCACCTTTGCGCTCTTGATATATCGGCGGTGTGCCAGGCTTGGTCGCTGCCAGCACAGATTGCCGTGGATAGCAATTCAGCTGCGCAATATATGGGACATGGAGCTGGGAGAAGCGCTCAGTCGACCTGCACTGAAAAATATCGCAAAGTCGGCTAACATGCTCGTGTACCGTGAAAAACCGCTTCACTGAGGCGGAAGCGCTGAGCTTGTTGCTGCTCTCTGTTTTACTTCTTTGTGGTAGAGTGTGCGTTGCCCGTTTGGGTTTGTTAAGCTGAAAGCTTGCGACGCTGGAAGTTGTCTTTCTTGTGCCATAGGTGGCGTGCGACGCACATGCACCTCACTGTCTGTCGTTAATAGTGTCCATACCGGGACATATACGTGGCGCTAAAGGCAAGGCGACTTGTCCATGGGAGGAAATGAAGTCCGCATGTAAATACCCTCCCACAGCGTTAACGCAGGCGGAAACTCCGTCTTTTTGATGATCTAAAAAGTAAATACACACACCGATTTCCGCAAAAAAATTGTTAACGGGAACGGCGTTTAATTTTTTGCTCTGCCGGCACGTAAAAATTGAGCGACACATCTACCTGTAGTTTCCGGAGAGGGAATAAAACTATACCTTGGACTAAACGTGCATTTTTTCGTCAGGAGGCGGGGGACTTCTATATTTATTTATTTATTTATTTATTTATTTATTTATTTATTTATTTATTTATTTATTATTATTATTTATTATTTATTTATTTATTTATTTATTTAAAAATACCTTACAGGCCCCTGGAGGCATTGCGTAAGGGGGGTAATGCAAAACAATGATAGGTTTGAACAGTGTACAAAATGAACGCGTGTAAATACCTAAGAAATACATAAGAACAGCAAAAAAATATGTTACAGAAACATATGCGGGAACGTAGTGAGCATTACGTTAAACAATAAAGAGAGGCGAGGAAAGAATACACTTTCAATCCCGACAGCGTATTTACACAACAAAATCTGGCACAATAAAATACGAGCAATATAATTACAGAACGAACGCGACCTAACTTGGCTATTACAAAAAATATTTAACTTAAAATTGCTCGCAAATAACAATAAGGCTATGAAAAGGACAATGTAATAGGTATGGTATCGCGCATTATTTTAACAAATGTGTGGTATGTAGATGCCTGAAGTTATCTTGGTTACTTGACGGAAGCTATGGTGTTAGGAAGGTCGTTCCAAAGGCGAATGGCTCTTGGAAGACCGGAATAGTTAAATGTTGACATGGCTTGCAGCTGATGCTGGAGCCCTGTCGACCAGCCGGACATGGTCGTCCGTGTTTAGTGACGTCAAAAAAGCCCCCCACTGGTCGTCCAGATTTCGCTCTACGGTCTATGGTGAATAGGCAAAATGCTTAGGACGTTTCGTCATCCCAGTACCATGTGGTGCATGACGTTCGCAAGACTCGGGCAGTATGGGCAGTTTCTGCTTATGTTTACGGGATACACTGCGTGAAGAAGCGTACCGCGCGGCTAGGCACCTGCCTGGAGCCTTCTTCAATCGCTGCTTGTTGTCAAGTGAGCTTTTTGTTTATGGGATAAAGTTGTATCAGGTTACTCCTTGCCCTCAAAAAGTCGGTTAGAAATGTTTGCGCATGTAACTACATTGTCATTTGCTCTGAGACGAGTCAATGCGGGCGCGCAAACAAGGCATGCTTGAGGAGGAGGAGGAGGAGGAAGGAAATGCAGGAAGGTCAACCAGACGCGCGTCCAGTTCGCTGTTCTAGGCAGGGGAAAGGGAATTAAGGGATGAAAAGATAGGAAGATATAAAGGAGTGAGCGTAAAAAAAGTTCGTCTGGGATCATTCGTCCGGTACTATCATGTTACCAAGACACGAACGCGAATGGGACGCAGCAGTGCTGTTGAAGTACACTTTACAAAAAATTGGGAAACACGCCATGGAGAAATTCCAGATCCACGCAACATCCAGCAGGCGTGACAGCAGTTCGGACGGATATCTGCAGCACACAACTATACTTAACACTTCAATAATCACATATCTGTTATTTGATAATTCAGGGAAGATGAAGTTATTAGTTGTAGTTATTAAAATCAACCTGGCAACGGCGGCTGCTCAAGCTTTTCGAAAACACCATCGTGTTTACCTTGGATATGGAGGACTCTGTACATCAAATAGCCCAGAATATCGGCATCTCAATCAATTATTCCAAGCGATTAGATGTATCACTTGTTATTACGTATTAGTCAAGTATAAACGCAATGATCTGTCGCGCATCAATAACGCAGTGAGGAATAAATATCTACAGGCGATAGTGATTATATAAACGCTGACTCATGTGTTCAGAATGCCTGGTTGTCTCCTAACGCTGATTCGTTGTTTGTTTGCTGTGGAAACCATAAAAAGTGAGACGAATGATCAATTTCTTTAACAAAACTACATCTGCCTTTACCATTCTTCCATATTAGCTCTAAAGAAGTAGGTAGAAAAACAGGCATTGTTGTAACACCTTCAATGGCCAATATAAACCAACTACTTAATTCGCTGGTTTAAATCATTTGCCCAATAAAACCATAAATTATACCTCAGTGTCGCCTGTGCAATGACTACGTCGTCAGCATCGGAGCAGTATAAATTATGTGTTCAAGTGGAAATAACCGGGCCACGCAGAATACCTGAGTAATCGACTATATAGTAAGTACCTACTCTGAAATTGGCGCAATAAACGGTTTACAGCCGAAAGTAATCCACTGTCAATAAGCGACTGAGCAGCAATGATTCGTACGCTCCCGCGTGATGTCGCAAGATCTTTATGGAGAGACACCCGGTTTACTCCACGCCCGCCTTTACTGCCTGGACCCATGCCTACGACTCAGCAGTCTATCTAGCATACGTCGATTCGAGAAGACTGTTCTCTGACCGCAATGATCGGGATGACGGAATGACGAAATGACGCAAAGTGCTGCCTGTGACTATTGCCGCAGCGACGAAACCATCGAACATATCCTGTGCCATTGCCCTCGATACAGCTCCGACAGGCACTCCCTCTCATAAGTGGTTGCGTGTCTCGGCGATCAGCAGCTTTCGAGTTATCCACTTTGTCATACCGCAAAGCTGCAACTTCAGACCAGAAAGCGACGAAGGCGCGGCTAAAGATTCAGCGAGCGACCAACCTTGATGAACATTTATGACACCCTTGTGTGTGCTCATTTCTACTTATCTCCCTCCCTCTCTCACTCCTAGCTTCCTTAGTATTCTTTTTCCTCTTACTACTTCCCCAGTGTGGGGTAGCAAACCGGATATTTCCCTTGCGGTTAACCTCTCTCTCTTTAAGCCTTACATTAACTCTTCCTCTCTCTACACGAACATACTAATAAAATTGATGTCTTTCCCAAATAGACAGACAATTAAACGGCTAAATTTGCAAACTACGTCCCCATTCCAGACGATAACGAAAACCAATAGGCTGTTTTTCACCTGAGTTTCTTCTCTCCGTAACTCTCGGTCTATTCGCAAGTAGAGCATTTGTCGCGCCGTTCCTGTGAATAGGTGTTGCTGTCTTCGCGAACGTGTAAGCTCCGACAAACGCAGATTCCATGCATACAAAGTACCTCATTACGCAGCCGGACGTTGGGAGCACTTGTTTCCAGCGGTCAGTCTCACCACCTGTTCAAATAGGGGTTGCTTAAGTGCCTCGGTGCTTTTGCTGGCTGGGCAGAGTCAGCAAGTGCTCTGATCGTGGAGCCGCGATGGTGTTCAAACGAACCGGCGCACTTCATCTGCATTCCCAAATGGTTTGCTCTGCTTTGCGCAGCTTCAGCAAATGGGAAACCTGTAGCAATGTGCAGCTTAAACTTTATTATGTCCGCACTCGTTGGGTCGGTAAACAAGAGACGCCTTATCGCGGCAAGAAGATTCGCTCTTGTGGGTACTGAGGTGGAGTGAACTTCTAAATCATTAAAGTTCACTAACTTCACGACTTACTGTATGTTTAAAACGTGACGTTTTGTTTATGTATTGTGGGTGTACTTTAAAAAACTAACCCTTTATGTGACTGCTTCCCCTTGACGTGATGCCTCTATTGGGTCCGTCAAAGTGGAAAGAAATGATGAAAGATAATGAACAACCTGTCGCAATTCGCGATATAATTTAGGAACTTTCCAAAACGCATCCGGAATCGTATAATTGAGGCATAGGAGGAAAGCTTTCTGAGGAATTTATTGCCATACTTCCGAATCGCACTTCCAGTGGACTGTATGAACCATGCTGGAACCAGTCATTAAGCTTTTTTTAAATGGAAAGCTCCTTTTGACGCTGATGGGAAATGTAAGCGATGCTGGTTTTCCTTCAGGTTCGTGTTCATAAATTAAACTAATATAACGTGCATATATATTGTCTAAAACATTGATGAAATTAAATAGCAGCTGCTACACTTTTTCGTCTACAAAACGACAGGTACAGTGGACTTCCTGGCCGCCACACACCTCGTGTAATTGATTCCTTCGTAATTTATTGCTAAAGTAAAAATCTTACCTTCCTTAGTGGTTGATACCACTGAGGGTGGTGGCAAGAAAGCTAAAGAAAACACATTTACGCAGCTGTAACCATTTGCTAACCCTACGCAGGTATAGTTTCCTCAGCGTACGCGGTAGCTAAACTGACGCGAAAACACTATTGTTTTGCGAAGAGAACAACTAGTAATATGCCAAACCAAAAGCTGCTCTCGAAAGCCGCTATTCATAAATTAGATAGTCCGAGCGTTCGCCAAAGTGTGAACGAAAATATGCGCCTAGGAGTCTTTAAAGGTCATGAATCAGTATTACTGACAGTTGGGCGAGTTGGTGCGGATTCATTATTTGAAAATACAACCTCAAGATCATTGCATGGGTATTTACGCATGATCAATTTGAGAGCCGTTATTTCTTATTTACACACAGCTGAAACACAGAGGCATTGGGCAAACACTCTGAAAAGGAGCAACTTGGACATTGCATGATTTCTGTACCTGCATCACGAGTCAGAATAGAACAGAGATTCCAGTAAATAATTTCTAATTGCATGTTCAGCTCCTGACCTGACATATAAGGGAAACATTAAGTGACATGGCCGTGCCATGTTGGTAGTGCCACTAAAAACGTAACCTAGTGCATGAAGAAGACCGTTTGCGGGAAATATACACAAAACATGTGCACACAGCAACCGAAGCCTCGACAGAGAACACAAAATTTGACGTTGATGCTCCACTCATGTCGGCGTATATTCTAAACCACTCCACAAATCCATTTATTTATACATTTTCCCGCAGTGTCCTTGGCTTCTTGCCATTCTCAGCATGAGCTGTGTCGCAAACAGTTAGCCTTTTTCGTCCAGTTAGAGGAAATTCGAATTTGGGAGGCGTTCGTCATATACAGCAGCTGATCGCCCGCATACCAAAGTTTCGCCTTGCGCACTTCCCATTTAGTCTATTCACTGCACGCGATGCTTCCCAGCATTGCTGGCATAATCTACTGTTAAGGTACGGTAAATGTTAACATTAAAGCAATAGTTTGCCACCCACCGTGCCTGGCGGCTATAAGTACTTGATGGTAGGGCAGCTTAAACAAAGGCAGAACAGAAAAGGCATGCTCGACCTAACACGGCGTCGAGTGAGCTTTTTTTGTTGTCGCTCTCCTTAGCCTGCGCTACCATCATGTAAAATGCAATACCCAGCCCACAATTTCACCCTTATCGGCTAAGCCTAACCGGTGCTACGTTGTCGGATTCAACGCTGAAAATGTAGAAGTTCCGGTGTCGGAGTACAGGCAATGGTTGCCCAAAAGCTTTCACTAGTGAAAAATGGAATGGAGTCGCGTAGACTGCAAGTCATGATACCGAATATTAGAAAAGATGTAGAATATTCAATAAGCAGAGTTTCGAAATGGCTACCTTTACGCCACGCAAAGGCTCTATTCGGCCTCTTACTTCTTACTGTCAAGCAAACGTACTCAGAACCTGTTCTGACTATTATTTCCGGGCTCAAGCGGGGCACCTATAGACCTCTAGGTTCGCAAAAACAGTGAGATAAATATGCGCCATCATCCTGCGATATTACGATGGTGCATTCGCTTTCCTGCACACATTTTCACGCCCAATTTTCACACAATACTATGTGCTTCTGCTTGCGCTGATTAGTTTGAGAGCAACCCATCTCGTTTTCTGCACTCGAATGTTCCCTTCTTCCTATTCGCCACGCCGTCTTTAATAAGCTTCTTCCGCTTTAGCTCCGAAAACGATTATCGCACTTAAGCAGCATAGCGATAATAAGTATCCGAGACATTAACTCAACGACTTGCCGTTTACATGGAATGTGCTCCCATCGTCAGGCGAATTAGCGACTATTAGGCGAAATCTCTCGATATCACCGCTTTGCAGCATCGGTACAATCGGCACACACTTCGTGAGAATTAGGTATGCGGAAGCGTACGTTTGCTCACGGGAGCTTTTACTTGTTTCCCGTTCACTCTCATTCTGCAGGGAATTAGAACAACGCTATTTGCTTCGGCATTAGGCAGCCCTATGTTGCGTGACTTGCGTCGGCAAATTCCTCCTTCGCATTTTAACTTGAAAGCGAACTTAGAAACCTGGCGGCATTTCTTCCGCATGCAAATGCCCCTGACGCAGAATCCGGCAACCAGGTACTACGCTGAGCTGTTTAGCAAGTATGCAAATATATGTCAGCCATATCCTGAAATGAGGTAACTTTTCGAAATTGCGAAAGTAGCATTAAAATTACATGCTCCGCCATGAAACATGCCGTTTTAGTTCGGCTAGCCTATCCGTCAATATTGGTTGGAGTGTTAACTGAGACATTAGCTACGCAAACTTCAATAAAGAGCTGAAACCATACTATGTTTTTGTGGGCAACATTGGCACACGCTTCCAGGCTTTAGTTGAGCGGAGTGCTCGAATAACGGACGCCGTTGACGCTGCTCCTTTAACTGTAGAACTTGCCTTCGTTAGTTAGGGAGACCTCAATTGCTAAACGCTGGCTTCTACGCTAGTGTCAGGGCACAGTGGTTCTCTTTTAGGGGCGAAGCTCCTTAAGGCGGCACCCGTTCGTCCCTCGTAGTCGTAGTCGTAGTGCGTAACCAGTCTTACGCTTGACCTCCAAGGTGGTGCCGGTGGGAGATTTTTCCTGTGCGTTGTTGAACAATAAAAAATTCGCAGCGTGCGCGTTAACTAAAAGCCGAATTCTTCTGTCTCTCATTCCCCATTAGCAGCCATTGGCATGTTCCAGTAGGAAACGTTAGTAGAAGTAGAAGTGTAAGTGTTAGCTAAAAGCCGACTTCTTCTGTCTCTCATTCCCATTAGCAGCCATTGTTTACCTCCAAGGTAGTGCCTGGTGAGATTTCTCCTGTGCGTGATTAAACAATAAAGATTTTGTTCAAAACGCCGTTGATTGATGAAATAAACCAACGAAAGACGCCAGATGTTTTGTAAAAGCAAAACGAAAAGACGCTAGCTGCTTAACGAAAGACGCCAGATGTTTTCTAAAGCAATGGTTTTCTAAACAATGAAAATTCACAGCGTACATGTAAAATTAAAGTGAGCTGCAAGTCGTCATAACTCATCGAACCTTTAGTATAAACGGGCCCATCTCACGTCGGTGATGATGTACTGGGCAGAATTCACGGAAGATTCACGGTTTACCGATGAACCTCCGCAGCTTCGCCCACTCATCATCATTCACTCCGTGGATATGTTGACTTCTTCTTAGAGGCGAATCACGTTAAGGCCGAGGCTTGTCCCTCCATCTGGTTGGCGTCCGTGTCCGTGCTTACACAGCAGCATGTAAATTGGAAACATCAGGTTTAACTGGTAGACTAATGTCAATCATAAATGTGACAAGGCAATATAAAACTACTGCAAGCACAAACCCTTTATGCTAGTCGGTGACTTCCACGTACGCATTTGGACCATAGGACCTAGCTTTGTCATCGATTCTCACTGTCCGCTGTCACACTACACAAAACTGTTTCTATAGTCGAAACATATATGTGTGTATGTGAACAAAAAAGGTTTACAATATACGAACGTCAATCGATAATTGCGACAGAGGAATATAAAACACCTACAAACACAAACCCTTTATAGTTGTCGGCGACTTCAACGTAGACATTATGGACCTTAGGACCTGGCTTTGTCGTCGACTCTATTTGTCACTTTATGTCACCCTATGTCACTTATTTTACATTACATGGAGCAATGCTCGTTTACCCTACGGTTACTCACCTATACAATACCGAGAGCTTCGCCTTGGCAGTCCGTGGCAGTCCGAGAGCCGTGCTGCGCATGCGCGAGGAGCAGTGACATCACACGGCGCACAGCTGGCGCACCGGAGCCGCCGCCGCCGCGCGTGCCTCGCCGGTCGGCGCATTCCAGAGGAGAGACGCCATAGCCACGGCAGACGCAATGGCGCCGGCGCGCGCCCAGCTGTGCGCCTCCGTTGCGCAGTGGCCATCTGACGCCACGCCGGAGCCGCTTGACAGCGCTTCTCACTTTGTGCGCATGCGCAGACGTATCAGCGGGGGTATCAGCGGGGCAAGAGGAGGAGGAAAAGAAAAACGGAAGGACAGGTAGCTTAGCCAGATGTCAGACCGGCTGGCTGGCGTTTGCCAGTGTGGTATAGCCATGGAGAAGGAGAGCGCAAATGCTCTTAAGCGGCTCAGCAAACCGGAGAAGCTTGACAACCAGGAAGGCTAAGAATAATCAGCTGAACCTTAGCTAACGCTACGTATATCCTGGCATAACCGAGCTAAGCCAATATAGTTTTTTTTTCTTACAGTGGACTCGGTTCTTGGCTTCTAGAGTTCTGTTTGTTACTTTTATAGTTTTGCTTGAAGATTGAAGTGGTTTTTTAGGGAAAACGGTGAATTGCTGGTCATGGTTCAGAAATGTCCGCCGTATGCGCCCAGCCCTTTGATATTCTTTGTATTTTTTTAAATTTCATTATTATGTTCAGCTGTTCTTAAATGACGTAAATGCGCATGCATACTCTTGTACACGTTCTAGCTTCTAGTTTCCAATCATGAACTATCAGTCTCTTGCCGGACCACTGAACATTATAATTGCCTGTTTCATGTTTATCTTCAATCAGAGTTTAATATGTTCTCGCTTCAGGTCTTCAATCATATCTTGCGATTAGTCACCATTATTGCTGACGAGCGTGGTGTAATATGAAACCTTAGGTTGTGAGCTGTTTTATAATCATTATTTATTCATATTTCTCCCCCTTTCTCAATCGCAATATTCTGGGTTTATAGAAGAAGAGTAGCCATGAGATCTTCTTAGATGCTGGCTAAGGTATTCACATATGTGTCAAGTACTCCCTGAAGAAGCAGTGCCTCCAGAAGTGCCGGTAACTGTACAGAGCTGAGCGCTATTTCGTAGTGTATCAAAGTCATATTAAAGAGTTTGTTGCACTCAGCACATTTCTGAATTACATCATTGATCGCATCGTCTTGGTTCATTCCAGAGTACGCCTTCCAGAAGGGTGCTTTTTTTCATTTATGAATAAAGTGAACAGTTTGGCTTATACCATTTGACACTATCGTCATGAATGTTTGCATAATACAGAAAGTAAGGAGTTGGTGCTACGATTTTTTAAGACTTTTACGTCTCTTTTATTGTGTACTTATATAACAACTCCGCTTTTTCAGCTCACTGGCACATTCGATGTCCTAAAACATTGTGTGTAGGCTTTCATAATCTTTGAGATATGAAATTTCCTCTGTTTTCATCAAGTCGACTGTTTTGCATCTTCTCTCCGCGCTTTTCAGCGGCACATGTCTTGTAGGGCCTTCATAAACTCACCGGTAGTCACAGATAGAACTTCATTTCCCTATTCAACTTTGATTTTACTCAGTGTTGTTGGAGCTATCTGCGAACTGTGCAGTCTTCTGTAACCTTCACTACATGTCACTGAATTGCTAATAATTTTGTCTTATCGTTTAGTGCGTAGTGTATCTCATTTCTGTAAGCAAGCTGCGCAAGTCTTTGTAAAACGGCAATTGTACTGTGAATAGCCAGTCGCTGAGGTAACAAACTTAAGTACAATCCGGAAAATATACTGCCGGAATCTGTAGTAGCAGCCAAAATACGTAATAGTAGTGTTTATGCTTTAAGCTTCTTGAGGAAAAAAAAATACATGTGATGTCCTGTTCTGCGGATCCCAGGCATAATGAGAGATTTCCTCTCTATTTATGGTCACGCGCTGGCGGGTATAAATGGTTAAGTGCTATCGGAAAACAGCTGATCAGGGACCGTATTCACAATCTTTCCTGTTGGAAATTACTCTATGGCATTTGTGAGCAGCGTTTGCTAATGACATGTCCGACGTCACCGATGAAGATTCCTGTTACGTAATAGTTTTTGTCAGTATACAGGGCCAGGGTTTCTATTTTCGGCCACTGAACACTTGTACACTGTATTGACATGCAAAGTGCCAGCGATGTGATGCCATCTTCATTGTGGTGATTATAATGACCACCATCTATTGCCACCGCGGCCGCGGTCTCTCTCGTAGCCCGTGTAACATGGCTCGAATCGCAAGGCATGCAGGAAACGCCCTGAATATCGGCCAGGCTAGGTGCCGCAGCTGCTCTGATTGAACGACCACTCGGCTTATCAGTAATTCACGCGTCTCAATACAGTGCGGTTAGTTTCAGATGCCTCTTAAAGAGCAAAAGTGCCGCAAAACGCTGGAAAACTACATGTGTCAGCCTATAGCAGCTAGAACAGGGTAAATCAACTGAAATAATCCGTTATACATGTTCACTGTGACAGTGCCTCTGTCATTCAGCTGCAAAAGGGAGATGATAGAGCAATGTCTTCCTGGCATTTCTTATTGTAAATGGAGCGTTCATGTCGGTATCCTAAACAGCGGAGGTTAGTGATGAAGTAAAAAGTCTTCGTGAGGTGATCAAGCTGTATTTAGGCCACCAAGTCGTCCATCGCGCTCCAGACGACCCTTCGTGACACCCTTTCTAACTAAGCGCACGTGTATGCAGTTGCTGACATTCCATAAGGATTTCTTAATAAATTATCCATAGCTATTGCCTTAATATGAGACTAGCCCAACTCACGTTATATATTATGAAGGCAGACGAGATAGTGCACCTCCAATTCATCCCAATTTTGTAAAGGCCAAACATGTTTGGTCTGCACCACACACGATAAATGCAATAAAATTTACATTTTTCGCGCAATATTTTCTACTTTCTTCATTTGAAGATAAGTATTGTTCGACGTGGCGAAGGAATCGCAAAACCGTACAATTAAAGCATACAGATTACTTCTTTGCACACGAAGAAATGCCAATATGTGTGTTAAACATTTATTGGCGCGACAGAGGATTACGGTTCTACTACCTAAACGGAACACATTACTCTGCCGTGTCGACTTGAGCCAAAATGACATGCACCAGCATCAGCCTCTCGTTTTTCCTCAAAAGAAAATTTCGCCTTCAAACTCTTATGAGTCGTAATATAATATTTGTGGGGTCTTGCGTCCCAAAAGCTCGATATGTTTATGAGAGATGCCGTAGCCCCGGCCAACACCGACTGCACCGAGTCGCCACATGCGGTGCAGACCGAACATGTTTGGCCTTACACCGTTGGGATCAACTGGGGGTGCGTTGCCTTGTCTGCTTTGATTATCTATGCAAGGTGGCTTCGGAAATTTTGACCACCTGGGTTTTTTTATTGGGCGCCTAAACCAAAGCACACGGGCCTCACGTATTTTCGTCTCTATGAAAAAATGCGACCGCCGCGGCCGGGATGCGGTTCTGAGTCGTCAGAAGGACCTACAACTGTGAGACGTGTTCTTTTCTATGTCGCTGAGCAGAAGACTCACTTTGTCACCAGTGATCGACGTGTTATTAAATGGCACACCAAGAACAGCGACTTCTTGCTGAGGCTGTGCATAGACAAGCAAAATCTTCCACATTTCTACTAAGCTGTGGCCACGTGGTTCCCATGACTCCCGTGGCCCACATGGTTCTCGGAGCAGTTGGTGTTAGTCCGGGCTTTATTTGAGTGTTTCAGCCTGTGAAAAAGAGATATGTCACTTTATATCTTCCCTTGGTGAAGTTAACGCATACGCTAATGGATACATCGAGTGTATTGTTACGAGTGTATGGTTATACTGGTGAGATGAGAAATAAGGAGCCTCGCGGTTTAACACCTTGGTGACTGTAAAATATTATTTGAACCGGGGGGGAGATTATTCATGCCGATTCTACTGCTTTGAACAAAATTGCATTTCAGTATGAAATCGAGCGAAATTGATAGCCATTGCATTCATTATTTAGTCTTTTGCGCAGACAGAATATAGTGTGCTCTCGTCTATCGACCAATATATGCTCCGTTTCGGTCGATAATTACGGGACGTATTGAACAGTTGTCATTCCCTCCTTGGGTGCATTAGGCGCACTTAATGAAGACAGATGACCATTTTACGAGCAGATGTCGATGTCAGGCTCATATGCATCGCAAGGCACGAAAGAGCCTCCACGATCCACGTAGAATACAAAGAAAATGCGCGTACATCTCTCCATAGCGAGATACGCTAGAGCGAATGAAAGCGTCGCATTTCACTACTGAAAAAAGAGGAACGAAAGAAAGGCAATATTTAAGGGCTTGTTATTATTTTCTAGGCACAATATAAATTAGAAGTAACAGGCAACAAAGCCAACACCAATTATAGGGTATGTTATTTGTAGCAATTATAATATAAACGTGAAGAATGTAAAGTGGACAAAAAGATAACTTGCCGCCGCAGAGACCGAACCTACGACCTCAGAATAACGTGTCCGACGCTCTACCACTGAGTTACGGCGGTGGCCATCCTCCCGTCCACTTTATAGGATATATATGTGCATTTAAACCTAGAAGTGCTAGTAAGCGCCGCTAGTAACCATGACGGCGAGTGTGGAACACTTTTTGTACTTGCTGGCGTCACAAAGCACGTGATATCCTTTCGAGTCGTCTTGGCTACTAGTGGTGCTAACACTCCTAGGTTTGAATGCAAATATACCCTATAAGGTGGACGGGAGGATGACCGGCGCCATAGCTCAGTGGTAGAGCGTCGGATGCGTTATTCGAAGGTCGCAGGTTCGGTCCTTGCCGGCGGCAAGTTGTATGTTCGTCGACTTTGCTTTCTTCACATTTACATCATAATTACTATAAATAACATACCATATACTTTAGTTGGATTTCTTGTCTGTTAGTTCTAATTAACGAAAAACAGGGAAAAATACATGTGGGTTTATATTGGAAGAGTCGACACCTGCTGCACCTGCTTGCGAAGCGGGACTAGTTAGATTACCCGCTGGATAGTCTGCTCTGCTATATGGGCATTGTCAGGCGTGTACTGAAACCCGCGCTGTTGGCGTCAAAGCACTGATGCCTCTGAGGGACTGATAAATGATATGGCTAATACCTTGAGGCCAACTAAAGGAGTGCTTTCTTGTTTTCTATCCTACACTACGAGAAAAAAGAGAGCGAATGAATTACCGAAATATTAGCTATGAAATCAAGAAAACATGGTAGTAAAGAAAGATGGTTGGAAGCGCCTGGCCTACTGTTCGCAACTCAGTGTGCCCCAGTGCCTTTTTGGCCTCTTCGCTGTAGCGTCCTCGCTCAATGAAATGATGCAGCTCTCGCGTTTCTAGAGGACGACTTGTTCGTATGATGGTCGTGAAGTTAATGCTCGTAATACTGACACCTTTTATGATACCCTACTTATAAGTTCAAGTTTGCTGTCACCATTACTTGGGTCGAGTAGGTTTTTAGTTTTCTCCGAACCGCTAACTTATATTTCTCTAACGCTCAACCCACCGAACCAACAATTGATTGTTCCCGTTGCTGCTTTGTTCCTTAAAGGTGTACCTATATACGCACTTCGCCAGAGAATTACAGAAAATAGCTCACCGCTATCCCGCACTAGTGTAAGAAGTTATTCTGAATAGTTTACCTTATCTATGGCGATAGCACCTCGCGGCATAGTGTTTCTCAGGGACCACACAGGAATTAACCCCCCAACCAACAAGTACTTGAGCGTGAGGTGGCATGTTATGACACCCCAATAAACCAAAGTTATAGAAAAAGGAGGTAATCGTTCAAGTTATGTGTCGTATAGGACAATTATTGTAGCAGAGCATAAGGTTAGTAAACGCAAGTGTCATTTAACTGGAAGAAAGTTTAACGAAAATATTTGAACGAGTTCACTGAAAGAGCAGACTTGCGGGTATGTGCCATCAAGATGGCACATATTTATATATCACAGAACAGCCTTCTTTCACTCATCAGTTGAATTATTGCTATACGCTAGCGCATAATCTCTGAACAGGGTGAGTGAAGGGCTGACGTGACTCCGTAGTGTGCACCGTGCCTCCATACTCCCAGTGGCGCTCGCGTCGTGCGCGCGCCCGCTGCTCTCGACTTGTCGCGCCCCTCTATAATGACGTCAGCGCCATGTACCGTGCAACGTGCGCTTCGCGGCACGCCAGTTTCCCCCACGTGGTGGCGCTCGCTCAGCGACTTTAATCCCACTTTTCCGCACCCTCTCTTGCTTGATCTGCTGGCGCGTTAGGACACTTCGTAAGTTGCTCCTTTGGATGTGGTATGCGAAGGCGTGCGCTCGCTCGGTCCATAAACAGTGCAAGTGGACGACAGTGATTCCGCCGATCCTAGTAGATTGTGTGTCTACAGTCAAGCTAAAGTTCTTAAATTTTTTTCAATCCAGACATTTTGCGAACCAAAAGGCATCATTGCCGCCATGTTGTTAAATACAAAAAATAACTATAAAGGAATTATACGCAGTCCCTATCCAGGCCATTCTCATCAATACTGATAATCCTGATTCGATGGCTGCCGCACCTCCTAGTTACGTTACGTTTGCAGCCGGTTTTAACACGTTTCAGCGCCTCTTTGTAAGTCTGATTACGTCGCAAACACCAGTAGTTAGCTGATGCCATTGTCGTCACGCCTGCCGGAAGAATGTTCGCGCTAGAACGTATCCTAGATGCCTTGGAAAAGAAGAAATGCACTGTTCCGCGAGCAACATCAGAGATCTCAATCCTGCAAATTAGCAAGATTTCAGGAGGAACGTGGTATGTACGATATTGTAGGTGGCAGAGGACAATCCTGAAAGCAATGGGTTATGGCCTTTCTAAGTTCTTCTGTTGGAAAGTGAGTGATATGTACCAGTGGCTATTACCGTGTTCATCACTTGTATGCGCTGGTAGTAGCCACGTGTTTAGTGAGTGAGTAAAATAAGCATAATGAAGGTATCTCTCGCGAGCAAAAGTGCCGCATTTGTTGGCAGAATAATTCGAAATGTTACTGCGTGCACTGTCACTACAGTTTGAGCATACGAAAAGTACATGTAATGTAAAGCGTTCCATTGTTGGTCCGCATTTGAAATATCGCATGGGCTTCATGTTTCCTTGTATTTATCAAGGCAGAAATTTTTTCGTAGAATATTCTATTGTGGCGAGTGATGTACTGCCAGCGAAAAAATATTCCCGTGAATTAACCTTAGGCGTCATAAAGAATCGAATGCTCGCAAAAAATGCGCTGCACTGACCTTAATCTGGAGACACTGACATTGTGGTTTACAGTTTCATGTCATGTCACTCTGTTACAGCACTGAGTATATATAAATAAAATGATTTGTTTTTCCTAAGCATCGTTTATAAGTGAAAATAATTTTCATTGATTACCTATTTTTCTGCGATACTCCTTCCTGTATATTGCAAGCTCTTTTTTAGCACATCCACTTTGTTGAAGAAATAAACTATCTGCTTTAAATGTATACAAAAGTTCGTTCATTTTATTCCAGCGAATACCCTTATTTATATCTGCACTCATACAATATATATTCAATATGCAGTTAAACCTTTTCTCTATTTCTGAAGAAAGGCGTTATTTCAATACTGGTGTGAGCCTCATACTAAGATGATAGCCAAAGGAATATGAAGCTTACATGCGCAGCCTATTTGCGGCAACATTGGTGAAACATTTTCGAGAAATACAAGTTAGTTAAAAGGTTAATTGGGTACTTGTGTTAAAAGCCATGGATGCTATAAGTGCATTTTTGTGAAAATCTGCTAAGTGTTGGCTATGTTCGATTTTTAAGGTTTCTGTGAGTCAATTTTAACAGTTCTATACTACGTCACATACGCTCTAGAGAAGAGCTTGAAAATAAAAAAGTAAACAATGCTTTGCGAAGCTGTCATCAATATAGCTGACACTGAGTTGGAAGTTGGCAGTGACACATGCACCAGCATCACAAACGCAGGCCTCCAGGCCTGTAGATGGCATGCATTCAAAGGACTTTATCGGTGTCCTGAGCGACAAGATTAAAAGAGGCCAAGAGACTTCCCTAGTCAAGTCGGTGGCTCAACCCATGTGGGCACTGGGAAATGGTGACTCTCGGCGACGGCACGAGCCCTCTGGGCGGCCTGGAATCGATGCATGAGATCCGGACTGCGCAGTCGCTCATCCCAGCTGACCGCGGCGTGGAGAGTGCAGGCCACGCTAAATGGGCACTGCTACCGCATATGGTGGATGGATCAGGGTCGTGCCCGCACGTAGAACACGACTGTGGAAAATCGGGATTAGGCCAATTGAAGACTCTAGGAGGGAGATAAGTACACGAAATTTTTCAACAATGAAACTTACTAACACATTTTTTCAACATACCTTTGCACGCTAATGAGAAAGCGAGGCACCTTGAGGAAGGTGCAGATGAGTGCCTATGAAAGCGTATTGATGGAGCGCTTAAGACATTCTTTGCAGGACAATAAAGGTGCCCGTGCTGTACAGGCATGTGGCTTTAAAATATCTTCCTATGCCGTCATAACATGTCTGATTACTGTACAGCTTTGTTTGCAGGACTCCACAAAAAGCACGGTTGATCCCTCCATCATAGGAATCGGAATAACACGAAAGTAAAACGTGCCTTTATAGAAGTAACTGAATGTTTACTCTACATTCATATAAGAGAGTTTGCACAATGTATATTGATGTCTGGCAGCTATAGCACCGTTTAACGTGTATGCACCCACTTTGATGCTTGGTGTTACATCTCCATGCCGACGACTAACGCCCATGTTCAACAATTAAACAAACCCTTGTGGTAGCTGTAGTAGTTAACGGTGAAAGCATAATCAGAGAACGAGTTGTGATAGCCAGAAGAGCGTCGCATATTGGACGCAGAACTTGGTCGCCATCCTGCGGCATGTTAAAATGTGATTGAACGCCACGGCCGCACTAGAGGGAAACGCAAAGCGCGTCGTGACGCCCCGGTAGCCCGGCCGCAATTTTTCTCAGGGCGAGCGCGTTGGGGGGGCGGGGGGGGACGCGGTGTTAGAGCCAGGTGAGGCAGGCGCGTCGCAGAGCTATTTTTGGTTTGATTAGCGTGATGCTATGAGTGAGGCCGACGCTTTTACGACGCTTGCGTTAAGGTCACCACCTCGCGGTGTGTTAAGGCATTGGCAAAATTGCACTTCTATTGAAAACGCGCCGAATGGGACGAACGTGTAACGCGTTGCAGGTACTAATCGCGGAGGCCACAGTAATGATGAATTACTTTACTTTGCCGCTCCCAGAGGGCAACACCACCCCGCCGACCGGGAGAGCGGTAGATATAAAAGGCGCGTTTCTAAAGCCTCTAGAGTCTGTGACGGTAATTACCTCTGTATGTACTGTTTATGCACTGTAATATTATTGTATGAGGTGCAAAAGTAAGTAATAAAGAAAAAAAAAAAAAAAAAGACCGTGGCGCAGTGGCTAGCGCGCCCAACCTCTGTTGTTGCATACCGAGGGGTCGTGGGTTCGATGCCCGTTGACGGAAATTTTTTTCTTTGCCATCTGATCGTGTACATTTTTTCGACGTCATTTCCGTGACGGAAATACGTCACTGAAGTCTTGGTGGACCCCGGCATAAAACACTTCCGTGTTAAAAAACAGAATCATGCGGAGACGAAGACGGAGAGTGGTACAGATGATGATGTCGTCTTCATAAGAGAATTGAAGAAGACCATGTCACATGCACGGTACTGGCACTCTCGGTATGAGTCCTCTTCTGACAGAACGCTGAGCTTCAGCACGCCGTGGCATTGATGAACGAAAATATTCATGTCAAATTTTCTGCGAGCCAGTATAGTGCTTTACCATTGATATATGGAGTTCTATTCAATTTTTCAGAGCGGACATAAACTAAATGATGTTTTCGTATGTTGTTAGTTGCAGAAATACTACAGTCCCACAGGAGGGAGCTGCCAACGCGCAGGAGTCTCGTACAGGTGCGGTTCATTACACTACATGGAATATTGGGATTATTCTCCACAAAAGATCTTGAAACAATGTTCACACATGTGCTAGATATGTAGAGGAAGCCGCTGGCAACATTCAAGGCACAATCTAAAAGGTTCATATTAACCATGGTCTGCCTTGGGGGTTGCGATGCTCTGCTGCGAACCTGAATGTCACGGATTCAATCCCAGCCATAGCGGTTGCGTTTTGATCCAGTAGGAATGCTATGAGAGAAAATATTGTCTCACGTGTACTTCCTATTTATGAAACCGTTAAGCGCACAAAGACGGGAACAAGAAGACGACACACAGAGCGCTCTGTGTGTCGTCTTCTTGTTCCCGTCTTTGTGCGCTTAACGGTTTCATAATGTCAGTGTACCAACTAGCTCGGACCCAGCCTCTTATTCAGTACTTCCTATTTTCTTAGTAAGAGTGCTGCCTGTTGTGAAACATACTGTTATATGTAACCTGCCAAATGTATTTGATCTGTATAATTTTAACGAATATTCAAACAAAGCTTGAACTAGTTTATGTACCCAACATTTGTGGCTCATGTTTTGATTATCTGCTGTTCTACTCTCTGTAATTCTCATTAGCTACTTGAAATCAGTCTTAGATAGATATATGTCTGTGTATTGCCTCATCACATGTTCCTGTGGTGAAAACGTTTAAAGAGCAATCCTTCTCCGCCATCTTCAAATAATGCACCTTCTGTGTGATGCCTCTAAAAGGCCATTTGTGTTCTATATTTAACATATATGATACCACAGCCAGTGTTTCATTTCGAGGAATGCGTTATGTTCCCTGTTTAGCTGCCTGCAATGTACTTCTGAATGGTAGGCTGTCCTTCTCAAGAAAGCCATTTTGAGCAGTACTCTAACTCGAAATACCGGAGACACACCCTTTAGCTTAAGAACACCCACCAAGCCCAGATCCAGGGACATGTGATAACCTGAGGAGACAGCCTACTGAAGAGACACTGCTAGCAGGTAAATCCAAGTCATATATCCCTCTATTGCCAGCGTCCCATATTTAGCACGTACCGATTAACATTTTTTGTTGAGGGTGCAAAAGACCCAGTTGAGAATGTGACACTGCCGAGTGATTCCCATAGGTGTGCGCACTTAACACCAAAAAGTGCCGCCATCCATGGAGCAGTGAGAAAAACAGACATGATATAGATTTCGTAGTGCACGTGCAAGTTCGGTATGCGAACAACAGCGATTGCGATTGTTTTATCTCAACCTTTTTTTCGCTGCAGAGCATGAAACGAATATTCTGTAATATCTCGTGACCTTACTTTTCTCGATTTCTTTTGCCTATACGGTAGAGCCGGAAATCAGTATGTGCCATATTTGGCACAGTATGAATATCAGTGACGAAATCCGCAATATGCTGCCGTCTATGTTGTGCTCCACAATACAAATGTAAATAAAGCACAGCCTCTGAGATCGTTTAGCACAGCTCTGTTGTGCAGAATTTAGGTTGGAGTGGTAGGTTTTTAGTTCCTTCATGAAAGTCTGAGGTGCCAGCAACAGTACCTGGCAATTTTTTTGTTACAATATTGGCGTGGGTTCATAAAAAAAATATGAAAAAAAGTGTGAGCTCCGACCAGTTCAAGTCGATATTTAGCTTTATCGATTTCCTAACCGCAAATCAGTGGTCAGTGGCGTAGCCGGGGGGGGGGGGGGAGGCACAACGGGCGCGTGCTCCCCTCCCCCGAAATTTTTTTCATGCCGTATAGAGCACAAAATGATACTCAACCCCATTTATCTGCCCAGACCCAATGTCGGATCAAGAAGGTACCCCCCGCCGAAAAAACTTTCTGCCTACGCCACTGTCAGTGGTTGGTAATTGGAGGAGGAAAGTATAACAAGGCGGCAACGTGCAAATAGACAAACGTGTAAACGGCCACCTTATACATAGATATCGGTGGTCCCATGCTCTAAGTCAAATGTTCAATTATGCTTCCACACAGGAAGCAAATGCAAACACAGGGAGCAAATTCCACACATCACCTGTACAAAACCTCGATCAGTGATATTTCGTTTTTCCGCCATGGCAGCAATATCGCTCGCCCATCTGCATGGTGTGCCATCTTTGGCACAAAGCTGTATCTTCATTAATACACTCACAATAAATCTGAAAATTTTTGCATATGTACTTCGTCTATCTGATGATGAAAGTCGAGAAAATAAATATTCAAATGACCTTTTCGTAATTCATGCAATATAGTGATATTTATAATAGATATGCCGTGGTGGCTCAGCGGCTACGGTGTTTTGATAATTGCTAGATGCCAGGCTTCATCAGCTTCACCCTGATGTGGAAGAATGCAAAAATACCAATTTACGGGGTGCCAAAATTACCGAGAGCATGAACTACACTGTTTCTCAAAGCGTGCTGTACTTTCAGAATGAGATGCTTAAGGAGTCCTGACACAAAAATTTTCGCCCCGCGTTTTCTTTTTGCTGCAGTGTGTTGCTGGGGGCCTGTTAGTCATAACACGGCACATCGTTTGCTGCAGCGCACGACAGATAATTAATTACAAGCTCCTCATTACCGACACAGCCTCAGTTTCGGTTTGACAGAGCTCCAAAAACGGCAAGCCGCCGGGTGCAACTATCACCACCTAGCGAGTGAAACGCTCGGTCACGTGAGCACACAGAACAGTGATGCATTTCCGCGCGGTCAGTCGTCGTCGGGCTCATCGTCGTCCGATGGCGACGATTTTCTTGCGGCGGGGATCGAAGGAATTTTCGACGTGGCGAATCACTTCATGTTTGACCCACTGGCGAGAAGCGATTCGTCGGGAGCGCGTCAAAACAGAAATGGCGGCTACGACGTCATCGTAACTTGTAGCGGCTGCAACGGTTCCGTAGGGGAAGTAGGGGGGTCACCTCGGGTCACCTCCGAGGGTGCCAATGCACTAGGTGCGGCCTATAATGCTGGATCGCGCTCGCGAACTTCAAAATTCATGTAAAACACCTTCCAAGCTTTATTCGCTGCCGATATTTTGCAGATGGTACACGCACGTACACGGGAATCGATCCAGCAGGCTATCTCGGCCGCGAAATTTTGTGTCAGTACCCCTTTAATGAGTTAGGTGTCTATATATGATGTCTCGTTTGCATTCCTTTGAGAGTTGACTCACAAGTTTCCACCAACAAAGCCTTCATCAATTATAGTGATGCTAACGTAAGTACGTTCAAGTGCACTCCTGGCATTTAGTTTCAAAGTGGTTTTATTTTCAGAAGATTAAGTATACAAAGTGCTGCAGACCAATCAGAAGACGTCATTGCGCAATACAGGTCAAAGCAATGCGTTTCCTATACATTTGTTTATAAATTATAAACACTTTTGTCTGAAATTTGATGTTTCGCGTCCAATACTTTCGCTGCACGCCGGTTTGATTAAAGCTACGCAGTCTCGATGCCACAGCCACAGAACTGAAAAGCTTTGAGGGGATTCCAACAGAGCGGCTTCTTTCGAACTTTTTTGAATGAATTCAAGGGTTCCGCTTTAAAGCCCTCCAGAATTGAGATCTCAATTCCGCCCTCCCAGCTGTTCGTTTTCTTTACGCCCTCTGAAATTGCAAGCACACTATACAATCGCAGCAACAGATTCTCTCCGCCCCCTCATCTTTCACTCCTCCACGGTTCCTTTTCATTCATTAGAGGAGTGGTACGGCGCGTTCAAAGTGAAAGTTCGCCTTCTCTCTTCGTTCGCGTGGGTTTCTGAATCTAGAGCACACGTTCGAACTGAAGACAATGTGACCCAGCCTTCCTGAAGACGCAGGCGCTAATGGCGCAATGCATCCTATTTTGTCCTTTCTTTGCTATACTTGTTAGAAAAATCCCCGCTTTAAACTGGCCACAGAGTATATGTCGAGTCAGGCTAGCTAAATTATTGTTCATATTCCAAACAAGTGTAAATAAAAATGAACATATTGGAAGATCTGGAGTCTGCTTGGGTTTCTTAATAAAGACTTTCAAATTGCTCGAACTGTATTTTTAGCGGTAGCGGGACACTTTCTGAGCAGAATCGGGATACCCCGTCCGTAATTTGAACATAGGTACTGCTAGTGCACCTGTGTTGTTTCTGTACATCAGAGTGCACTATGCCGTAAAATACCGAGCAAGCGGCCCTCCCCCTTCCCTCCTCCCCTGCGGCCACTTTTGTTTCAAGACAAGCGTCGCTTGTGTACAAAGAACAACAAGAATGAGTACACTGAATGCATATCTAATCTTTATAAAATTTCGTTGTCATGTGGGGGGTCGTATATTGGTCAAACCGGTCGCTGCTTCAATGCTTTGATAGTGGCGAGGTGGAGTAAAAAAGTAAATACATAAAGTATTTCATTAGAAAAATGGTGGCATTTCTTTATTTTTAGGGATGTCCCGCCGCCATCTTGAATTTCGATCCGAGATCAAGCAAGCGACCCTCCCCCTCCAAATCTGGTCGGATTATCCTTCACCGTAGGGGCGAGCGGGCACTTGCTCAGCACTTTACGGTAGATGCAGATCTTACAGGCTGCGCGTAGGATATTAATAATGGGCGAAATTTATATTCGAGCATCCAAAATGCAACGTTCTATCACGCAAAACGTGCGACGATATTGTGCAGCTGTAACCAATCTGTAGTCTCTGCGCAACCTCAGGGCTGGCTTCTAAATTAATATCCGTAATGTGCAAAACTTGCTTGGGTGACCGACAATGCGTCTTACACAATAGTGTATGGTGTGTATACGACTACAGCGTATAATCTGCCTTGTAACGAGAACGCTTACAAAGGCTGACGTGGGAGCCATAAAATCACAATAAACAGCGCCACTTTTGTGTATTGCAGCGACGAATGGTTATCTGAGCATGACAGATATGCTACCATGACCTAGTATTCTCTGAGCTATTAGTGTATACAGTGGAAGTAGGAAACAGGCAGGGAAAAGGGTAATGAAGAATGATGAGAAGAACACGAAGCAAAAATAATACCACTTGTTATTTCTATCGCAAGTGCTGGTGGACTGACAGAAGAGGAAGAAGTGTCGGCAAGCACGAGAGGAGAAAACGGGAACGCTGAACTGTTAGCATGATTGTCATGGCCTCTAATAGTGTAAATGAAAGCATTTCTGAACTGCCACGTTGGAATCGAGTGATTATGTGGCTGCTCTGTTCCATATCTAATAAATTTTTTGCGCCGAACAACCCGGGAAGGACTAACCGACGGCTGCGAGTTGTGTGGACGAAGGGGACAAGCTAAAGGCAATGCGGACTTAAATACGACAATCCTTGAACAGTCGTACCATCAACGAGGCGAGTGCCCTCCTTCTCAATGATTCCACAACGCATGAGCAACTTGACGCCATCCACAAGAGGCTTAAACTAATCGCGATGAGCATAAGAAGATCAAGAGGCAATTAAGAACCTCATCACGCCCGAATACTCCCACGCAGAGTATGAAGCAGTCTTCGAGTATGAAGACAACGCGACGCAAATTCTTGCCAACAAGCTTCTAAGCAGGCGGAACCGTATTTCAGTTACGACGAAGAACGGTAGATGAGGGACCGACTTCAGCTCCCGATTCGATCGCTACCACATTAGAAAAGGACGGGAGTCAAACTACCGAAACTTCCAATATCATGCTTCTCTGGAGATGTGTATAAATGGGCTGTGTTCTGGGAACAATTTGTCCAGAGTGTTCACAACAATTTCAGTATTACTGACCCGAAAAAATCAATTCTTCGCGATCAATTCCTTAAAGAAGACGCTGCTTCAGCGATGGCTGGTCAACTATCGACTAATTCTTGTTACAAGCGCGTTGTAGACATGATACAGAAGCGCTTCGGTGACAAGACGCGCTCGGAGCAGGAATACTTCGCAAGACTATGTCAGCTAACTCCTGTTAGTTCATCTGGTGACGCAAAAGCCAACCGACAATTCTATGACCACTTCCTCTTTAACTAACGACTGCTGGAGCAATTGGGTGTGTAAAGGTCGTCGTTTTCATCGTTGCTCTGCAACATCATGCGGAGGGCATTACCCCAAGACGTCGTAGTTCTCTATCACCATACTTGTGCCTCACAAACAGGGAGCTGAACGGACAGTGCTGTTGATTCTTCGGGGCTAGACGGTCTACTCAAGCTCATTTCGGTCGAACTGCAGTCTGGAGAAGAGCGACTACAAGGATAGCAGCGGCAGATACAGCGGCGGTCAGCATGCGTCGAACCAGCTAGCCCGCTGGCGCAATTGCAAGCAGCCTACTTCATCTGTTCTTCACACAAAATCGACTGATGAGTTTCAGCATTGCAACGAGATGTGTGCGTTCTGCTCATCAAGGCAGCACTCAACAGAAGCGTGTCCTACCTATATGTCCCTGACGTAGAAGAAGAAAGCGTTGTTCAATGGTATACGGTGGTTCCGATGTACAGCGAAAGGTCACAGGGAGCGCGACTGCGAATGAAAGCTATTTTTCTTGATCTACAAAGGCATCCATGATGTACAAAGACCTCCATTTACAAAAGGTTCCACAAGTATGTGTGATTCGCAGAGGATTACTCAAAACTCGCGCCAAGGCATCACAAAACACCGTGCGAGCAAGTCAAATGAATGCGCAACTAAAGAGTGCATGAAAATCAGAACCAAGTAAGTTCTCAGTGGCTGATGGTCGAGAAGATACATGCTCCGCTGGCTATCCCACACTGAGCGCAACTCCTGAAGACCACGATGCAGTGGCGTAGCCAGGGGGTGGCACACCGGACCATAAAAGGCTCATACAGGAGTAGGAGGTTGCTCCTTGTCAAGTTTAAGTTTAGAGTAACATGGAGCAGACAGCATCGCTAGGAGCTAAGATTGCGAATCTGCGATCGAAGTTGCACAAGGTGAAAATGAATAGTCAACGGGAACACAGTGACAATGTGACCAAGCTGAGCGAACTTAAACGTCTGCTTTCTGAGGGGCGAATGCATCGTGAGAAATTGAAATATAAACTTAAAGGAATCATGAGAAAAGCTCCCTAGGCAGACTTGGGGAACGAGAATGATTAAAAAATACAGATGTTGTCTCAGGAGTTGAACAAGGCGGGGAAGCGGCTGCTTGCAACAGAACGGAAGCTACAATAAACATCCCCCTGGTGCTCAAGATACAGCATAGGTTGGTTGAGTAACAACACCGAGATGAATTAGAGCAAGGAACAGATCAGCCAGAACATATTTTGGAACGTCTGCATCAGCAGACGACAGTACGTAAGAAGCCATTGTCCAGCCTGCTGAGCCGTGTGCAGAAGTCGCCCCAGGCAGTGGGAACCTATGAGCAATTGTCGATGCGAGCTGCAAGGGCGTCTATTCATCACCATCATCGTCGTCGTCATCAGCGTGACTACGTCCACTCCACGGCAAACGCCTTTCCCATGTTCAGCCAATCAACCCTGTCCTGTGCTTGCTGCTGACACGTCATACCCTCAAACCTCTTAGTCTCATCTGCCCAACTGTCTTCTGTCTCCCCCTCGCTCGCTGTGCTTGTCTTAGAATCCAGCATGTTACTCTTAATGACCAGTGGTTATCTTGTCGCGTTTCTACATGCACGGCCCATGCCCCTTCTTTTTCTTGATTTCGAATAACATGTCCTTAACATCCGTTTGTTCCTGACCTACTCGGCTCTCTTCTTGTCTCTTCAGATTGCACCAATTATTTTCCTTTCCGTTGCTCGCTGCGTCATGCTCAATTTAAGTTGCACCCTCTTTGTAAGCCTTCAGGTTTCTGCTCCGTTGGTAAGTACCGGTAAGATGCGGCTGTTATAAACCTTCCTGTGGATGTATAGGGGTAAACTACCATTCATGATTTCGGAATGCTTGCCGAATGTGCTCCAACCCATTCTTATTATTTTAGTTACTGCAGTCTCACTGCTCGGCTCCGCGGTTACTACCTGTCCTAAGTAGACGTATTCCTTTATAACTTCTAGTGCCTCGCAACCCATTGCAAAGCACTGTTCTCTAACGAGACTTGCAGATTACTTTACTTTTCTGCATATAGTGTGCAGACCAACCCTTCTTTCACTGTCGACATCAGTAATCATGAGTTGCAGTTCAACCCCTGAGTTACTCATCAATGCAATGTCATCAGCGAATCGTAGGTAACTAAGGTACTCTCCGTTAACTCACATCCCTAACTCTTCCCACGCTACGGCCCCGAAAACCTCCTGTAAGCACGCGGTGAATAGCATTGGAGAGATCGTGTCTCCCTGCTTTACACCCAGGTTTATTGGGATTCTGTCGCTTTTTTAATGGAGGACTGTGGCACCTCTGGATCCACTGTAGGTTTCTTTCAGTAGATTAGTTGACGCCATGATTCCGCAATGCCTGCATGACTTCTGATATGTCGGCCGAAAGAAATCTTTTATTCTATGAATGCTATATAGAGGGGTTGGTTGTCTTCCGCGCATTTTTCTATCACCTCATTAATAGTGTGATTCTGGACTACTGTTGAGAAGCCTGTACGGAATCCTGCTTGGTCCCTTGGTTGATTGAATTCTAATTTTGTCTGAATTCTATTATCGTCTATTACAGCTTGCCAAGAAGACGCATCCTTTGATAACACTGTGGGCATCGGTGCCAAGACGGAAGAACTTCGTTACCAGGACGGCAACCTCAACATGAAGACCTTGCGGAACTGTTTTTTTTGCAAAAAGCGCCTGCAGGCGGAACACTCGAAACCGCGGAATGAGGTGCCTGTTGACCTGATTGCCCACATCCGCGAGATGGCGGGAATGGAGGTCCTCGGTTTGCGCGCCAATTGGCGATAGAAGTTTCTGCGAAAAGAAGGGTCAGCTTGAACAGTAGAAGACTCGCGATGATAGGGCAAGACAACGTCGACGACTGCGGATTCTCACAAGAATAATTTAGTTCTTCAGAAATTCGGATGTAATGTCAGTCCTTGTCCTGTGAAGCAGCAAGGAGGCGTTATCGTAAAAAGGCCTGTCCAAACGTTCTACCGCCTGGAACTTTACGATTACCTTCACTGCACAGTCGGAAATGTTGTTTTCATCGCAAGCGCTGGTGGACCAACAGAAGAGGAATAATTAGCGTCGGCAGCCACTACAGGAGAAAACGGGGACGCCGGAATGGTAGCACAGTTTTCGCGGCCTCCAACAGTCAAAATAAAAGCCTTTCTAAACTGCAACGACGGAATTGAGTGAATGTATGGTTCCTCTGCACAGTATTTATCTCTAAATTACCTGTATTTATCTCTGACATTTATCTCTAATTACCCATGCCAGGTCCTATGCCTACGATTCTCCTACCTTCATTACATAACCTTATTCTCCACTTTGCCATTTTGTTGTACTTATCAACATGTAATTTTCTGACAGGAAGTCCCCTTTCAGCCTTGTGCTATGGGACCTCCTTCTGTATATACTAACCCCAATGCGTGTATATTTTTTTGCGACAAATAAAGATTTTTTTTTACTTTGACCTTCTTTAGAACATCATCATAAAGTTGAAGTTCTTTCGCCCTTGGTTCTTGCATTTGGCCCCTCACCAACCGACTGTCTCAGCTAACCATCGTAATCCTTCAGCACTCTACACGCAACTCTTAGTGATAACCGGTAGGGCAATATGTAGGTGATAATTGTGGCGTTTTTTTTTTTTGTCAAAAAGAACCAAATGCAGAAACCGAAACTAGGCTAAATATCACGGGAGCCTAAAGCATGCCTAAGTACATTTAACTTCTTAACCAGTTGGAATCAAAATGGAGCAATTCCTGATCGTAACGTGAACTTAAAAAGGCAGTTTTTTAATAAAGAATGAGCCAAATCATGCACCTGTTTCAATCAAACTGAGCCACATTCATTAAACCTGCGCCGCGTCAACAGTCTAGTCATCGCAATTACACCCATGCGACGATGGACAGCACCGACGGAAGCCCAAGTATGATGTTAATTCTATTCGCAATATATTGCTATACCGAACATTAGAATTGTTTTACACTTCTTTTACGAGTTATTCAGGCCCAAAATAAACCATCAAAGCCAAATACAGGTTTTGCTCCTGAATACCGATGATAGCGGGCTATATACATTTAGCCGCAAGAGAGATTAGGGGTATTTAGGCGAGAGGAACACACTGACAAAAAGTTGTTGGAGCGGGCCCGACCATATTGTCAGTAGCAAAAGAAGTGCGCTTTTATCAGTTTCAGCTAAAGTGCACTTGGCTCTTTTAGAAAAAAGAGCGCCACGTATCTTCATTGGTCCACCGCATTTCTTTATTACATTCCTAAATGAAATGCTTGTTATCTGACACTCCTGTGTTCTTATTCACAAACGTTCCGCTCAAGATATTTCATTCCACCTTTAATTCAGCGGTCCTCACACCCTTCGTCGCGTAGATGCCGCAAAGGGGGACAGTTACAGCTGGATAGCTATATCCTACCCTTGTAACGCTGATTCCAATCTCTAATAACCTCGCGGTGATGGATGAGGCGTTAGAGAAGAAAAATCTGCAATGGCTAGATTACACGTTCTGCAATCTCCGTGCCACCTTCTCTCAGAAAAATAGCACGTTCATAATACTTTAGTTGCAGGTTTTAAAGCACCGGTGGTACTACAATGAGTCCATGATAAATAAGAAAGACTTGTACCTTTTGCACTGTTTGCGACGTCACTGTAGCGCACACTTTTTACGTAGGTCAGCCAAGAATCGCGAAAATCCTCGAGTTCGGCACGCGGCTAGAGCCTATGTCGCAACGCAAATTGCGGGGGCTATTCGGAGTGGTGGAACGAAACTCAATTTTCTAGAAAGGCGGCCGCCTGGCAGCAGCTTCTTTGGAAGCTTCTCAGAGTGAACATTTTCTGGCCGCTCTGTGCGTAGAGAAGTGTGACCAGTGAGGCAATTTGCAGTCCTTTGAGGTCATGGGAGTTGGGGAAAGTCTTTGGTGCAGTTAGTGCTTGAGGGTGTGAAAATACTCTGCAAAAATAAATCATTGTAGCAAAGCATCTGGCCAGTATAGGATTGCGAGCGAGATATGGAAATTCGCGTTTTTTTTTAAAGTATACCTGAAATGCTTAGGATTTACGTAAATGTAAGCTGTCGATCAAACTGTACATCGTGACATTTTCGTTTGTTTCATCGCGCGTCAGGTTAGCGTCACGATTGGCACGTGCGCAAAAAGTATCATTCAATTTCAATTATTTTCACCGATATTTAAAGTGCTGTAAACGAGTACGTAAAGGAATACGTGTTAGTTCTCGTACACAGGTATATAGGCAAATCTTTCACTATAAAATTATTATTTTTTTTCAAGATAGCGACCTGCTAACAGCAAAAACAAACATGAATTTACCCTACAGTCTTGCCGCTGCGGTGTTCTCAGACATCTACGAACGTATTGTTTGCTCGAAGACATTACAAAAGAAATTGAAAGTTTTAATGCGCTAGAAGTGGGTGCTATGCGAAAATCAATATTACCGGGTTGCTGAACAAATGTGCAAAATGCCAATTATTACGTAGCAGTATAGGAAATAAAGTCACGATAACAAAGCAACAACATCATATCCGCGACTAGTGGCTAATGAAAGTTGTAATTTGCCTTCAGGATCAAAAACGCAAAAAACTACACGAAGACTTCAAAAAATTACCCCATCTCCCGCTAAAGGGGACCATGAGGCGATGCGAAGCCGGAGCACATGCACGATCGCGTTTCGTTGGCGATCGTTGGGCATGCTACCGACCTCGCGTCGTGGAACGCGAAGAGGGACGCTACGCGCGTCGTATCTTCCATCTAGCCTGGCCGTTAATTCTCACAGGGCGAGCGGGGAACGCGGTCGACAGGCGGGCGAGAGGGGGGCGGTGTAGGAGAGGAGAGAGAAGGGGAGGGGACGCGCATGCGCTCGAGCTCATCGCGGCGTTGCGCAGGAGAGAATTTGGGCATGTCTAGCCCGCGTTTCAGAGGAAGAGTGGAAAGGGGGAGGGGAGAGGGGTATGGGAGAGGGAAAGTGGAGAGGGGAGGTGGAGAGGGAAGTCGAGAGGGTGAGTGTAGAGGAGGTGTGTGCAGAGGGTATGCGCATGCGCAGAAAGGGTGGTCACGCCGCACACCACCGGATTGAGCTCGGCCTTAAGATACTTCGCATCTAAAATAAATGTAGTAACCATAGCACACAAAATACGATACCAGGTGCAATATGAACAAAACAAGAGGCCAGCATTTATGGAAAAAATTGAAATGAAGTTTGAGATTGGAACCAGAAAACAATCCTTCCTACTTCGGCGAAATATTATTTTATTGAAAAGTAAAAAAAAAATCATATTTAGAAGGAGACGCCTTTCAAAAATTCACTGTCATCAAGCAATATTTTGTCATATGAAAGAGTAACAAGAAATTTAGCACAAAAGGTAATAACATTTCAAAAAACGCCAGGCCTGCGCGGAAAGCGCAGCACAATCACAGTGAAAGCTGGAAGAGCGGCATTTCTAGAGCCCGCTATAAACTCTCTTGTGGCTAATAATAGAAGTACATTAGCAACGTACCCACTACGCCACAAATCATAATATTTGGGAAGCTGGGAAGCACCCGCCACGACATTACTCGTTATTCTGCGGAGAAGCGAGGTACCATCTGTAAGGCATTATGCGCATTTTGTTGATGCGACGGTTGACGACGATGAAGAATTATGGCTGAGCCCTTTGTAATGGGTTGGAAGCTTTAAACGACCCACTAGTTACGTAATTCATACTGTGCGACGCCCGGTCGTTATTTAACTGTCCCACCACGCTTTATAACAAAGGTAAACGGGAGGAACGGAGAGCGAGAGAGAGAGAGAGAAAGAGGGAATTAACTTTATTGAGAGCCTGAGGAAATGGATCGGGAGAGCCTTATGGGCTTCCTTGGCAACCAACAGAAGTGCACTTGCGAGGAACCCACTACGCTATAAATCATCATAATTTTTGTGAAGTAGGGAAGCAGCCACTATGGAATTCTTCGTCATTCAGCGGAGAACCGAGGTACTCGCTAAACACCTGTAAGGCATTAAGTGCACTTTGTTGATGTTGTGGCTGATGTCTTTTCTTTTATTTCGTGCGATAGCGGTTACGGACACCGGCGGCGGTGGCGGCGGCGGACAACTACGGCGCCAAAAACGGCCGTTGAAATGATCTCATAACAGCTTTCTCTGCAAAACCTATAATATGCGTCAGTGCTTAAGTTAGACCATTAGCATATATAATGGCAAACTAGGGGTTCTAGAAGACAGTCTTCAACTCTGTCTTTCAAAAAAAAAATGTTGAAGATCCAGTCCTCTTCGTGAATGTAAATGAATAGCGAAGCTGTTCAGTTTTCAGTTTCAGTTTCAGTTTATTGATTTCAAAAGGTAATACAAGATTAGCGAATATACAGGCGAGGGTCCCAAAGTAAAAGAACTGTAGTGGGACCCTCGGTTCATTATACAAGCATTGTAGGTAATAACTAACAGCAGCAAATGAACAGAATTAATAGAAAAATCACAACATATAGGTAATAAATTTCAATACAGATCAATTAAACATGATAAAAGCACAGCAAAAGAAATTCAAAGTACAAAAAAAAGGTTTTAGACAGCAGCCATGACGCGGGTACACTTAGTGCAGATAGTGATGTCTAAGGTCATTTTTAAAGACTGGAAGGGAAACACAAGATTTGATAGATGCAGGTAAATCATTCCAGAGTGAAATAGCAGTGAATGCAGATGTTTTTTTGCCGTAATTAGTGTGAACTGTTGGTAACAAAAAATTCTTATTAGCTGCAAATCTCGTCAGGTTTTTATTCAGCAGTAAATCACGTGACACGAGTGGATGCATGAGGTTATTATGAAGCATTTTGTGAAGTAAGACGACTATGTTGTACTGGAACAAACTACTGACAGGCAAGATATTGAAGGAGTGGAGTAACACAGAAGCATTAGATTGCATGGAACTAGAAGTGATAATGCGTATTGACTGATTTGGATATGTTGTACTGATGACAAGTGACTAGCGTACGTGTTCCCCCATGAAACGATACCATAGTTAATGTGACTATGAATGAAAGCGAAGTACAACGCTAGAAGAGCGTCACGAGAAAAGAAAGGGCGAGCTTTGATTAGTGCGCGGATGCCAAACGAAGTTTATGCTTGAGATGGTGGAAATGACAGCGGAATGTAAGTTTAGGGTCAAGATGTATGCCAAGAAATGTGACGTCTTCGCAAGCGGGTATACAATGAGTCCCAAGTGTTAAGTCGGGAATAATTGTTAAGGGCCTTTGAGCAGTCCTAAACACCATATATTTTGTTTTTGAAGGATTAAGAACTACGTAATTATTGCTGCACCAGTTCATGATGTTACTCAATGCAGTATTTAGCCGTGAAGTGAGAACAGTAATATATTTATCAGATGAAGATATGGTAGTGTCATCGGCGTATAAAATGCAATGATCGTTGTCGGATGAATTGAGAAAATCCGGCAGATCGTTAATATATAAAATGAACAGCAAAGGACCTATGACTGAGCCCTGTGGTACACCTTGGTTAATGCATTTAGTTGCCGAGAATGTTTCCGCTACGCGTACCGTATACTGTCGGTCATGTAAATAGTTTTTTAAGAAAATTAGTGCAGGACCAGTTATACCGTAACACTCAAGTTTATTAAACAATACTTGATGGTTAATTGTGTCAAAAGCTTTAGTGAAGTCTAAAAACACAGATCCTACGAAATTTCCTGAGTCGATGCATTTTTTAATGTAGTCAGTTAGAGACAGCACAGCAAGATTGGTGGAACTTCCAGGGCGGAAACCAAATTGGTTATTCTTTAATAAATGGAACTTCGCTAGGTAGTTATTAAGACGTTTCACGAATAATTTCTCAATGAGTTTACTAAGGCAGGAAATAATAGCAATTGGACGATAGTTAGTAACTAATTGTTTGTCACCTTTTTTAAAAATAGGAACAATCTTGGCATTTTTCAAGAATGAAGGAAATAATCCGCGTTTAAACACACGACTCAGAAATGACGCAGGATTTAGAGTCATAGCCGATCGCACAACCTGCGACGAAATCAGAAATGTCTATCGAGTGAGTTTCTAAAAACGCGATGCTCCTAACACCCTGTCTTTCCTAGCCAACACAGGACGGGTCAATCGAAGAGTAAACACAATTCAAATTTTGGGTCCTCTCAATGACACAAGGATCTGCAAGGCTATGAGTAGTCTCGCAGGGCATACCAACAGCACTTTAAGGCTCCTGAACAGGGTCTCAAATCAAAATGCATGTATCAAGGCTGACAGTTTCATCAGAGCAGAGGAGGCCTTCTTCATCAGTCATGTCACATATGCATCATGCATCATACTTGAAGTGGGGGAAAGGAGAGAAGTTAAGCTAGAGACACTTATATGCTTAGGACCAAAAAAAGCTCTGGGACTCCCGCAAGGAACGACTACCGCACACCTCAACAAGTTATGACTTTATAACACTACAGATGAGCTCATTGAGGCTGATTTCACTAAGGCAGGACGCAAAATTCGAGATGAAGTCTGAATACTGCCTCTAGCAGGAAGCGTCGCTAAGTTCAAACTACCCAAGTAAGGTGAAGGAACAATTACTGGTGGATCCTATACCTAGAAATATTCACCCTGTCCACAACAAGGACAGAAGGGACGCCAGGGCCAAATGCATCCTGGGCAAACTGCACCAACCACAAAGCTCTGCATTTTTTTCAATGAAAATAGCTATGGATCGGACACCCACTGTCCTATCGCCATGGTGTATGAGAACGGCAAATAATAAGCGCGACGTCACTAAGAACGAGCTCGATTAATGCCCCCCAAAAAGCAAGCATAGCACTGGCAATTACAACGACTAAAGGCTCAACGATTTTTTTTACGATTTCCGTACAGCTATTACGAATTGTTCAGCCGGCTTCATCTCAATAGAAGCACACAACTTACTTTTACACAGTCTTAACAATCGTATTTACGAGAAACTAGATAGCTCATGTCTGGTCCGGTTTCCTGCTCATCAGTGCCACACGGTCAGCCCCAATTGTTGCAGTCGTGACGAGCAAGCTCACTCTGCTGTGCGAGATCTCACATATCGCGCACCAGATCAGGACCTGCTCCAGGATGACTGCGGCTTCTGCAAAGCCCGCTTAGTACTTTTCACAAGGTCACCTCAAACTATAGGGGCAGCCGGAAAATTTTCCCTCCCCGCACCAGAAGCTCAACAGGGCTCAGGCGGTCACATTAGGAATGATTCAAACCAATTCTTATTCCACACCTGTCCTGCTGAATGTAAATGTCATGGACGCACTTTGTGTCTATTTGGTGATGTGTTCTGGCTGTGTCCCGAACAAAGCCATTCGTTTCTCCCCATTATGGGCGACGGGACTCGGCGCATATCCATCGAAGTTCTCGAATATCACCTCCTGGCCGTCCGGAGAGCTCATGACATCACGAAAACCTTTGTCCTAACGGTGTCTACGTTGCCGGAGCCATCGACTTAGCGTGGGGACTGTTCCTCTCGGGCCGTAGTTTCTCTGGACCAAAATAAAGTTCTTGCCGCGCCATTTCTAGGGAGACCCTTTTCATTTTCCCATATGCTCTGGTAAAATTTCCCAGTTGAGTAGCATGCGCCTACCTGCAGTGACATGCGTCATCTTGTCTGGCTTGCTGTACGCGCTTGGCGTTTCGTGCACAATCTTAACTGGTGGTTGGCGTCCATATGTTCTCTTCTTCACTTTTGGAGAACCAGTGGTGAATAGTGAAGTTGGTTCAATCTGTGTGGCACACGCGTTTTTCTCCGGTCGCACCCATTTTTAGATGACATATTGGCATACACAGCACATTTGCAATGAAAGCAGCGAAAACAGCACTGCACAAGAGAATGTGCTCCTCCTTATTGTGTTCTGCTGTTTGCGGTGCGTTCAGCAAGTCATGAACCAACCAGCTCAAGTGCATGCACTTACTCAGTTTGTTCTGTTGCATTGCATGGAATGAAATAGCAACTGGTGAAAACACAGTTCGTACAGCACAGTGAAGCAAAATTAGGAAAGCACGGACAACGCAACCGGGAAAATGACACGGGTTTCATTGCCATGCATACCTGTGTGCCCATACTGAGGCTCCCCAGTTTCTCATTCATTTTATTTAACATGCTCAACAATACCAATCTGAGAATTTAAGGTTCTCCGTCATTTCGGGCATTCGATTACAATATATATGTCCGTGTTTCCCATAAGTTACTTTGCTTGTTTTTCCGTATGTATAAAATGGTTGTGAGGAGCCACGAGCAAGAATGCTATAAAACACTGGATCAAGCAGGTAACGGCTCAAGGAGCGAGTTACACAGACTGAGAGCTTCCTCTCATCCTGCGCGTGCTTCATTGTTGTAATGACACGCACTTTGCCTTTATTTTTCTCCACAACGTTAGCTCTGGCTTGCGACGCAGTTTTGTTCCAAAACATACTAGAGGTTTTATACGTCGGCCCAGGGCTCGGAAGAGATACTCAGAAAAATATTCCGCAATACTGATATAGAAATACATGTGCTGGAGGCCTAAAATATAGGTACTGAGGTTCACCTTTCTGGCGTAACGGATATACTTTCGTAACAAAATGAAAAAGTATCCCGGAAGAATTAGACACCTGAATACATTTTTTTTCGGAGATGTTGATGTCCCGCAAAGATATTTGAGTGCTGCATAAATATTGTGAATAATCTTGCAGCGCATGCAAACTTGGAAGCCAAGCATATCACTCGTATCACTATGGAGCACCAGCGAATAAAGGAAAACTATATACTTATATTACATGCAAGGTCTGTTTTACAGAGCCTGTTGCTGCGTTAATTGCACTTAAACAGCAGCAGCTGCTCAAATAGGTTCTCTTCGGGAGAGCGTCGGTTGGGCGTCAACACAGGGCTCGCGAACGGGCAAGGACTCTCTACCGCTGCAGACGTGCACAAGTTCGTGTTATAACGAATAAATATCTTCAGGGGGGACAGGGGCTATTCTCTGTTCAGCCTCTCTCGCCCGAAGCAAACTTCCGGACCAGTTCTAAATATTATTCATTGATTTATTTATGGCCCGAAATTCCTGCAACAAGGCCGTATCTCACCTCGAGTCATCCATGGACCGAAAAAATAAAGGGCGCTGTACCGGCCTTGACAGAAGGCCGTGCGTTCTGCAACGGCCCCTACAGCGATGAAAATTACCGTTGGCAGGACAAGAAAGAACAACTGAATGATCTCCATATATCCTGTCATCTCTCACATATTAAACATACGGCTTGTTTTTCTCCCTATGAGGATTTTAAGATTTATGAAGACAAAGAACGGAGGCGATGAACAAAAAAGAAATCTAATGAACTGGTTTCTCTAACTAGCTCCTGTCTCGGCAAATATATTAGTGCTCCCACTGAATTACACTGGATCGCAGGAACTATGTGGAAATGTGTTGCTTTGACATATTCTTCTTGACAAGCATATATCATGGATAAGTATTTTTCTTCGTGAAAGTGATCCAGCGCTGAAACACATTGAAAGACTTGGCAGGACAGGTGCTGTTTCTTATGAAGAGATAGTTTATAAATTTCGTTTCTCTGTCAACAAGCATGTAATGATGAAGTCCAAACAGAAGTAGGCTTACAACACTGTTCTTGGGGCATCGTTTTCTGTATTGCCTGAAATATAAAACCGCACCTCTGAATTCTCTTCAACACTACTTCTGTGTTGCAGTGAGTGCTCAGCATTTTTTGAGTCAGTTGCCTGGGGCTTTTATGCGTCTTTTCAGTCTCTAACTCTCAAGTGGTGATCTTTTTTTCTGCAGTTGTCAGTCTCAGCGTGCTCCTCAAAACAGGGGAAAAAACAGACGCTTCGCAAACAACAGCTTCCGCTTGGGTGGAAGACGTCGTCGAGACCGCCTCCAGGAGACCATCTGTCATGCAGGGAACTTGTGACTGTTGTCTGTTGGTGACGCTCTTCTTTAAGAAAGAGTACTCTGCTCAGATTTATGATTTCGTTCTGGCTGCCACGGAAGACATCAAAATAAAAGGTGGCGGGTCAAGGTGAGTGAAGCTTGGGTATGTATTATCTCTCGCATAAAATATTTTGCTGTATTCATACGAAGTGCCGCGAGCGAAAGGTGCGCTGAGAAATGTGCACAGTAGGAAGTCTAGCAGAGGACCGAAAATGAGAATACCAAGTTTGTTCGAGGTCACACCTCAATTAGGTGCTCTCGTATTACTTTGAAAAAATAAGTAAGGCCATACGCAGCTGGTCGGGTGAATACGAGAAATTGCAGTATAGTGACGACAACTTTTTATTTAATTCCCTATTTTTTTTACATCTACACTGAGGGACATAAACACACCGTTATATTTTGCCACAGCGATATTTTTGCAAGTCCACTGGTTTACCTGATGATTCCTCTGCTCTCAGCAGTACTTAGTGTACAGCGTGCTTGTTTTCTAACAGTGCGTCGACCGTACAGCAAGGCTGTATATCGCTTTGCATTCACTTTGTTAGCGAGCAAAAATGGGTTTGCCACGGAAAATTAGCGAAGCCTGCTACCCACCCTGGTCTTCGAAAAATGAGCAAGTCATCATCAGCCTGTCTACGCCCACTGCAGGGCGTAGGTCCTGTGCTTTCTGCTGCCACGTTATACCTGCAAAGTTCTTAATCTCATCTACCCACCTAATTTTCTGGCTCCCCCTCCCGCGTTTGCCATCTCTTGGAATCCAGTCAGTTACCCTTAATGACCATCGGTTATCCTGCCGATGTGCTACGTGCCCGGCCCATATCCACTTCTTCTTCTTGATTTCAACTATGATGTCCTTAACCCCCGTTTGTTCCCTGACCCACTCTGCTCTCTTCCTGTCTCTTAAGGTTACACCTATCATTTTCCTTTCCATCGCTCGTTGCGTCGTCCTCAATTTAAGTTGAACCCTCTTTGTAAGTCTCCAGGCTTCTGCTCCGTAGGTAAGTGCCGGTAAGATGCAGCTGTTATATGAGCAAGTCGTACGCGGGCAAAAATGTGTGCCACAGAAATTGGGCACCGACATAGCATGGCAAAACACAGGCATCTCAAGTGTCTTTTCGGTATCACATACAAGTTAGCAAGTTCGAACCACCACCACGGAAGGCTGTACCTAGGTGAGGCACCTCCGTCACGGGACGCTGTAGCTAGGTGAGGCAGAAGCTGCTCAGTCGCACCATCGGCTTCCTCCCACCCTTCTCTGTGTCCTGGGTCTTTGCTCAATCGATGCTATGTCGACAAACGTGCTGAAACGTCTTAAACTAGTGCCTTTCCATATCCTCCAATATCAAGAAATCTAAAAGGCATTCGCCTTTCGCCATTACGGTTTTTCATCCTCTGCCATGTGACGCAACTCAGGTGATGCAGAAGCCACTAGGGTACATCGCCGCGTTACACAACCCTTATATATGCTTAGTCCTCTTGCTCAGCCGTTATGTCACTGCGTGGGCCGGAACTCTTTCGTTGCGTGTTCCCCGCGGCGGCCTCTAGACGATACAACCCGTACAGCCAGATCCGCGTCTAGACAATAGGCTCGTGCTCTCCTCATGCGTGTACGTCAGACCAGCCGCGAAGCTAAACAGCAGTCGTTTTACGTCATACTACTGTGCACGCTCGGTTCCACGTGGCTGTCATCGTATGCAATTTACGTTCCGTTTTTATATGCCGCCTATATGGCCGAATGTGTAGAGCCACGATTACGTTAAATGCCAGCATTGCCGTGGTAGGGGATTGAGCTGCTGCACTGAAAGTATCCCTGTGAAAACCCCTTCGCAGCATGAACATTTTTTGCGGTAAGATTAGTCAAAAGATGATATATATGAACTTCGGATGTACAGTTCACTTTTTGAGCCCTATTTCAACTATTGCCAATCAGTGCGAAGTAACACGTCCCTGTTGAAATTTAGCCTTGTTTGTACGTTATGGTCGAACAATGTTGTCATCCAACACTAACACAAGCAGAAAATACAGGCAACAACTTCCCACATAACGTTTGTTTCCACATTTACATAGTTGTATAGCCAGAGAGAAAAAAAAAACATTACATAGAGTGGCATGCACACATAGATGAATTTCTAAGGAACGACAGTTCTTTACCACATAGGATAATACACAAGGTACTCATGCACATGTAACCTAGAGATGACATAGCTTCAGCTCAGCTTCAACAATGTATCTTGTTAGCCTTCAGTTATTGGAGTTGCTTCTTGGTATATCCCGTGGCACAGTCACTAGCGCGAAAAACCTCCCGGAAGAACGGTTGGGAAAGGGCGGAGCGCTAGACTTGAACTGGCCAACTTTTTCAGAAAACGCTCGAAGAAGACACCATGTCATCAAATAAATGCGCACACATGCACAAATGGATGTATGACAAAGCAGAGAGCCACTTCAGAAACTGATAAACAGCAGTAACAGGAAGCGATGAGGCGCCATCTAGCGCAACTAACTATCTTCGGTTTTGCAACTGACTTCGTTATCGAAGAATAACCTTACTGTTTTCTGTCTTGAATTTAGGATCTGGCCATCTTTATTCTAAATGGTTTTCCTTGAATTGTTAAAAAACGAATGTCATTGCAAAGTACAACTTGTCACTGGAGATACAATAAAAGAGTGCACTTGAAGAAGTAAGTACAGCACACATCAGAGAAATATCATCACCAACGCGTCTGCTGAGAGTATCGGCTCCATGCTTTGTACCAAAGAAAAACGAGGTAATGTCTTCTATACGCTCAACAATTGCCACGGAGGCAAAGAATCCAACAATTTTACATCGACGCTATCTCTCCTGACCAAACATTGGGCAACTGTAAGTCATCAGACCAACGCGTATTCCCCGAATCTCGGCTTTTTTTCGGAGCAATATCGCTTAACTACTCGCGAGGCCTGCTTCGACAGAAATTACAACGTTAGTCCACTCAAAGTTTCAACACTTGAAGCAACGAGACCCTATGAAGCTCTGGCTCCCGCTTGAGAGGAGAGAGTTAGAAGCGATGGTTAAGAGCACCAATGACACCACTGTTCGTAAGGCACATTATAACAAAGCCCTCAAGCCGAATGTGCCGCTATGCCGTCTCTTGTTGCTTCTATCTTGACAAACAAATGGGTCTTGGTTGGAACAGATCAAGACAAGATATGACGTGAACTTTACTGGGAGACCCGAGGAATTGATATTTAGGGGAGCCGGATGCCCCCCTAGAACTGAGCAAGATCGACGGATTTTTCTGCACTTGAAGAGATTGATCGTATCTCTTGAACAGATTGATCGTATGGTTGCATCACCCTCAATACGCTTATCCCAGCTGCAGTAAATGTCACCTTTCTGTTTTACGTCACGTTGTCGTTCCGCCTCGAAACTCCAGGGAAGGAAAGCGCAACTGCGAGCGCTCTGATTTCATTATTGTATTAGTTCGCCGTGCCTTCTTGTTGTGGTCATAGGGCTTTATGACTTTTCAACGTTTATTCCCTTATGACGCAAAAAGCAATTTTTGTGTGTGTTCTCTCGATACCGTGTATCCTAACTGCAAGTTACTGAAGCGTCTTCCGCTGTATTTTCATTTCTAGTGACTGCAGGTAAGTACTCAAAGCTTCGCTTGTCTTGTGTGCCCGACCAACCGTATAGTAACGATGGCAGTGACCTCGTCGCCACTGAAGTTATCTTGTATTCAAGAGGCAAGATCACTCTTATTGGAAAAGGAAAGGAAGGGCATGACCACTGGACTTCAATATCGTCTGGTTTCAAGTAGGCACCACTAACAGTGGCTGATGCTAGATAGCGTTGACCCTCCAATGGTACAGCAGCAAAATGGTACAACATAATGATTGCGCTGTCAACCTATTTTAGGTATAGTTAATAAAACAGTTACCCACCGGGGATTGCTCGATATATTACCTAAGTAGGTTTGGGGTTATTGATCTAATAATGATATTAATGAAGGCAAGTTATTAAATTACATCGCGTAACTTATTAACTTGCTGCAACAGACTACACGGGAAACTGCTGTTTCTTGCAGATGGATCAACAAATGCGAGTGTGTTCTCGTCCTGCAGTCAACTAAAGTCCACATGCTTTTACCTACCCAATATGGTAACCGACGGTCCTAGAGGCACTCGTGCGTTATTTATAAAGTACGTTATGGCTGTGTAGTGTCCGTGTTTGTCGGCGATCATTACATATACGTTGACATCACAAGCGGCCTTCCAATTTGCGCCCAATGCATTGGTATCGTAGCATATGCAAGGCGCTATTGCGTAGGCACCTCTACCAGATGGCACCATTCCAGTTCCTATAATTGCCGCAAGCACCATGACAACCTTGTATTGCCGCACAAATAAATAAGTAAATAAATAAATAAATAAATAAATAAATAAATACAAAAAATAAATAATCTGGATTACTAGAACTAGTAGAAAATGGTGCTGCACGAGCAATACCCTAGGTGAAAGCAAAATTCGTCCGTCCTCTGCACGCAAAATCTGCTAGTGCATATAGGGTACAGAAATTGGACAAGTCCGCTTACTCACCACTGGTCCACTAAAACTACAGGAGAGGACACAAACGCAGCGAGCACCAATTAAGGTTTGTGGTTAGACGCAACAAACAATTCAGAAAGAGTTTCAAGAACGATCAGGTTTGACCCAGTGATAGACACCGCAGCCGTACTTCTCACCTTCGCTGGTTCGCTATCTATATGTAGTGCCTGGGCAGTGATTTTTTTGTAATTATAGTGCAGTTGCCGACATTTTTTATGGATATTGCTTAACAGTATAGAAAAATCGCTTAGCAAGGAATGTCCCTGCAGCTGACGTCTCGGCATGCGGATTTGTTTCAGTCAGAGCAGCAACTGCGTTCTTTAGCATCGCTCTTATCTTAGCCTTCCACACTTTACCCCACACTCTAATGTGTAGGAAGAAAATAGCAATCTTTGCTCTCCTCCATAGCTCCATTCTTCCTAAGCTTCTTCCACGCTGGTCCCATGATACGAATCCAAAGTAAACGTGTATTTCAAGCTGCCCGTCCAAAATATGAGAAATGAACGTAGCCCTTTCAGGTGTCCTCACGCCTGATACGCCCATTCTAATTCAATCGGCAAGCGTGTCAATCAAAAATACGCTACCGTTGCGTATTTTGCTTTTACTTGCTTTGATAACATACGCCAGCTGTGTACGAAAAACAGGGAGTTGCTCTGCAAGGGTGAACCGATGAATGTGATAGCAACAAATTGAAGTGTTATGCGAAGTAACAATAGCAGTTACGTCCTCGAGGATCTGATATGGCGTAACTCTACTAAAAGGTTTGCGTAAGCAAATACGGCGACTCCAGCGAGCGAAGCGGTTTTCGTGCTGTATATTGTCGTGCTTCAAGGCGATGCAAGCGGTGCGAGCACAGCATGTATAAGCCGGCTGCGAAACTCGACAAAGTTTAGCAGGCAGCTGCGCCCGTTTCATCCACGCCCGTTTTATCAAAGTTCGCAGTTCCTGCCCAGGACACGCAGTCCCCTTTACTACACCTCCCCCCCCCTCCCGGACGGCACCTCATCGTGTCTCTTGACCCGCGAAGCCGGCCGGCACGTTTCATCTTTGTTTAAACCGCGTCCGTCGGCAGCGTTCGCAAGCTTTCACTCGCACATAGGACGCGTGGAGCTATCTTATCGATTTCGACTTTATACGGAACGTGACACGAGAGCAACGCTGACGGCATAAATGCGCCACTAGTGTGCCTATGATTGCTATCGCAATAAAACTGGAAGAATTCTTGTCGTCCTGCTCCTTGAGCTTTTCTCCTGGAGTTCTTTACCTCCTCTACCTAGGAGAGTTCCGTTGCACGACATTCCGAGATACATACTTTTTTTGCTGTCTTCTATAGGTTTATGGTGCGTGCTGAGAACACAAAATGCAAGTTATGCTCCAAAAATGAGTTGCTCTTAATTTATTATCTCATGAGATCTCGGTCACATGCCACGGGAATAAAATGCTTCACTCGGCCGCTAGAAACATTCATCAAGCCCATTCTCGGGCAGCAACTCACACCTGCGTATCCAGTGGCGTCTTGAAGCGCAACTTGCGCCTGGGCACAGGAAAAGTAATTTTTCTCCGGCGCAGAAAGTAGCGAATTCCGGCTTGTTCTGTGCAACGTAAGCACATGTGCTTGTCAGGTGAGTTGTGCGGCACCCACTCGCGTCTCCATCTGTTTTATATTAAACTCCTTCGGAGTGCCCTCACTACTTCATTACTTCCTTCTGCGCATTACTTCGGGGAGGTTTAACCTTGCTCGACGAGGCGTATTGTTTGTACTTGTTGCTACGCTTTTGCGTCGTTGTGAAACGAGCTGAAAGATGAATCAACTGGTCCTGCGCGGAAGTGATTGTTTGGCAAGTTCCGGTGGCTGTGCGTTTTCACCAAGTACTACAATGCGGTGCACAAGATAGCCCGAGCAATCAGTTTTCGCTATCTATAACCCATTTGTTAAACCATTTATCAGGCTAAGTCCACCCATATAAAATATCTTGTGACATCTATGTGGCTTAGATGTAACTTATTTCACTGTCGCATCATTGGCAGGCCGTCGAATACGTTAGGTCATCACGTAAAGGAAACGTATCGAAAAATATGCCGTTGTCAAATGCTGAATTGCATAGATGTCTTGGTGTTTTTGCGCCATATGGCCAATGGCCATGCTAGGCTTTCGATATACCATGCGAGCAACACTATATCGAATGTACTCTACCGATGGAGGGAAATGCGAAAGCGACAACGAGTGGCCGCTCGTACAAAGGTCGCCGCGCGAGCTGACCAGTGAACTGAAGCGGTTGCATTGTGGTAAAGCGCGAGTGCGAGACCATTCTTCACGCATAATTACTGCCTCCGGTCGCCAGTAAGCTATCCTGTGGCTCACTGCTGAGCCATCGGTGCGCTGTTCTCTTGGTGCGTTTTTTATATGCTGAGCGGAGTAACTCGGCCATTCGCATCGTCACTTGCTGCGCAACGCTGACTCTACGGAGAAACACAGAACAGCGCACTGGTGACCGGAAGCACTAATCATGAATCAAGAGCATTGTGTCCACAAAGAGCATCGAGTAACTGTCTCAAAGAAAGCAAGCAATATAAAACACAAGACGATAACAAGGCACGAGCCAATGCACATGCCCTCCCCCTGAATATAAATGTCCCCTTAGTACTGGATTAAAGTGGAACGTATGCACAACAGCAACAACTGGAGGGCAGAAACGATGGCGCTACATGAATTCTGGAAACGAATTGGACCTTTTCAATCGATGCTGTCGCCAACAGCGTAGATGATGGGTACGTGAGGCAAAGAATAATAAAGATCATTGACCTCAGCCGAGGGAGCTTCAGCTCTTACGTTGTCAAGGCTCCCGAGTAACGCCTAGAGTTCATTCGGCATTCTGCTCAAGATGATAATGAACGCTGGAGATCGATACCTAGCGAGTGCTACCAGGTGATATTAATTCCAGCGACCTCATATTGCTTCCTGAGGCCTGATATTACGTCTTAGGATCATGCTTTCAGGCCGTCGACAAGCAGCACCTAGGTTCGCACATTACTCTTGCTGTGGCTACGCTCTACTCTTCGATGACTCTGTGGTCCTCACATGATATCCCTACTGGACGGAGCGCGAAATCTACGAAGCGTTGGCATTCAACAAGAAAGGGAATGTGTGATGTGTTGACCATATGCTTATGATGTGTGGACTGTTATGTTGCCCATATATGCGGCAACATAACAGCCATAAATATATTAGAGACATTTTTTTCCCTTCGGGCATTTTATTTTGCGCAATAGTGGTGTTGTTTGATATGTGTGTTTTGTACATATGTATACTCGCGTGTCTTACCATGTCCTCTTGATTGTATGTTTATTCGTTGCGTTGTACGCTCGATCCATTCAAGAGCTAAGGAGTAGCCGGCGCTGTATTTGTGCTTCAACACATCCTTCACATCATTTCAATAAAAAAATGCGTCAGTGAGCTTTGAATTGCTCTGCTTGAAGAAAAGAATACGTACCCGCCGTGCTAAATGGCGTTATCTCGACACTTGGCAGATAATATGCTTAGTTGCTTCCTGATCGTGTTCGTAGCACGTAACATTAATTCATTTTTCTATTTTTTGCCTATTTCCGTATAAATATTCCTTTTGTAATAAACTTGCCTCAGTGATTGCTCAGCGCTTCTATGATCTATGTCTTTCCTTCTGTGTCATCTCCGCATTGCTTCCACCGAAGTAGTGGAAGGCGTTTATATTATCGATATCATTGCTGACAGCAGCCTACTTCTCCAAAGTTGAACACTGCCGGAGTAGCTTGTGTCGAAAGCTACCAGCTTATGTATGTGCACGATGCCTTTGTATTCGAATATTTTCATCAATTTACTCCGATCTTCTATGGTTTCATTTATTTCTTAAATAAACAGTTTCTTCATTACGTCAAGGGCAGGAGGGTGCTAAACATGAGCATGCCTTTAAATTGCCCCGACCTTCGCTATCTGTTGGCAATCTGTTCTTCATAGTTGTTTTAAATTAAAATGCCATTCATGTATAAGGGTATTCGAAGTAAACGGCACTGTAAGTTTCATATTAACCAGCAAATGAAACCAAAGGAGGTGTACTGATACAGCCACACATAAATTAAAATTTCAACCATAATAGGGCGAAGGCGTACCTAACAGAAACAGTGATGGGCGTAATGCAATATACATATTTTTTACCTTATTGTAGAAATGCGAAATGTAACCGTTACACCTGAACTACAGCCTCATTGTTATGCGCATTTTTATGTGAGGTGTGCTGCATATTTGACTATTGTTTTCGTATTTACAGTGATAACTCTCTACGGTACCGTAATTTATGGTCTCAAGGTGGATTTTGTATTCGAATTGACCCTCCTGCCTTCTTTAATTGGTTGACATTCGTTTTCTATGTTACCTTAAATTTTGGGGGGAAATGTGCAGGAAAATTTTGCAATTTTTTTTTCAAGAGCTGTTTTATTTGTACCGGTCAAGCAGTCTAACAAAACTAAAAAGTCTCGCTATCGTTGGCCTGTGCTTTAAAAAAAGTTCGAGTGTGCTACCTTGTTTTTTTTTTATTCTTGTTTGCTTAACGAGAAACGATGCCAACGAAATCTGGTGAGTGGTAATACTGCTGATGAGAGAAAGGAGCCGTCTCTCGGCCCTCCTGCTACAGCTCTTAGCTTGAAGAGGGAGCTGAAAGAATTAGAGCAAACGACATCAGCGTTCTTATGATGCAGAATAAAAAAATGCAGGATAATGAATGAAATGTGCAAATTGCAAATTGGATTAATCGTCTAGGAAAGAGATAAAGAAAGGAAAGTGTGCTGCGGAATCAAGACGAAAACGCCAGTGAGAAAGTTGTTCTCAAAACTGCAGGACTGACTGAACTTGAAGACATTAAAATAGCTGCAGTGCATATAGGCTACCGTCTCTACACTCCAGTTAATATCTCTAGCCCGTACACTAGCTACTAACTAGAAATTACGGCCTAGACTCATAAGTCAACAGAAGCGACTAGTGACTCGTGTTCACTCTTAGATATATTTGCAGGCAGTATATTTGAATTCATGTGCTCAGGCACTCATCAGTGTCACCTTTGTACGCACGCCCTTGGGTAACCACTATCACTAAATTGCTGTCATAGCCAGCTCCATTTCTATTTACTGCTACCGCAGGCTCTTACAAATCCACCCTTTCAAACTTAGCGGTACTGGCTTCCGTGTACGCCATCGCCTACTCGCCATTTCCATTATTCATTGACTTTTTGGCTGAAGGATAATGAATTACTGTGCGTAGAGCATAAGTGACCCCTTTTGTCAGGGAATATGCTGACATGTATCCCTTAATAATAATATTAATAATAATAATAATAATAATAATAATAATAATAAGAAGAAGAAGAAGAAGAAGAAGAAGAAGATGAAGAATATAACTATTATTATAACCATGACGTCAATGCGAGGAGAGCAATGGGATAAAATGGATGAAATTTGGGCACGTGACAACCATGCGAAGAAAGAGAGATCTAATGAAAACGTAGTGCACATTGATTGTTCTGTTTAACACAAATGTAGAATTGATAAGATAACTACAAATTACCTTGTAGCAAGAAAAGTATCTTGGCGTGATACATCAGGAGTACACCAACTGCGTATAAAATACTTTCTTCGTGTGCGGTGCCTGCTTTCTGCCCTTCGTTTTTATTCGCCGAATCTCCTCAAGGGTTCACGTAACCAGCTGTATACAATTTCCTTTGCACAGAGTCAAGAGGAAGAACGTTAAATTGAGGCGGTCGCCTCGGTATCAGTCACGTTGACTTCCAAGACGTGCTTTGGAGCTCTGAGTGGCGATTTAGACTGCGAGAGAAGAACAAACGATGCCGCAGATTTTAGACGCGCACCACGCCGCACACTTCCTAAGTGTATACTCCGACGTCCGCATTGCTGCCGCTTCGAACCAACTGTGTATTTTTGCCGAATGTGAACTGTGGCACATCTTTCTACCACTGGGAATATTTGCTTGTATTGAGCCCCACCTAGAGGCAGACTGCGCGTAGTTAGTTCCGTTGTGATAGCTGCGTTTTTCATTTTTCATCAGAAAGGTGCGTCTCACGAATGCGGCTATATGTATATAAGCGAACGCAGCCTGTTGTGCTCATTTTGACCAAGAGCGAGAGCAAAGCCCTACTAAAGTAAAACATAGGCTCTCCGTTTTCTTCTTATTACCTTCTGTAAACATACACAGTGGGCGTGCACAGTTCAATTTATAGACCACTTGACGTTATTGCTGTGAGGATAGAACACTTCTCTGAAGCTTCATTACTGCAGCGTCATGTACGTGTGGTTTTTCCTCTCCGTTGCTTCCCCAAGTAGTGTTGCCGTTTACTTGGTGGCGAAGTGCAATAAGACCTATATCGAAATTTGCGTTCTGAGTTTCTGCAACAATATGTACGTCGGCATCAAGACACCTTCTTTTTGTTCTTTTGTTGCTTCGGGTTTCAGTGAGCCATATCACATTACAGCGTACCCAACCGAGGTTGTTGTTTAGGCTCTTTCTTCGTTGGAAGAGGCATTTCTTTACCACAAAAGTCTCGTTTAAGCATATTGTACCATATATATACGTATATGTCCTCTGTGGCAACTACGAGCGCTTTTGCCACAAACGCAGCGGCATCTGCCAGCCGATCAGTGCGCCACAAGCGCATGTACAATCAGTCTATTCCAGCACGAGATTGTGATTTTTTTCTACCAGAGAACTTCGGTTATTTCCCTGATGATGCCTCAGCAGCTTTGGTGATATATATTTTAAACATTTCAGCTAGTGTTACGCTCCAGTAACACAAGAAGGTTCGCTCAGCAGTCGATCGTAGCGGAACCGAGCACATCGAACTGCTACACCTCGACGACTCACGGTCGTCGGTTGCCTCATCATCCGCGAAGGCTGATGAATTGGCCTCCAGCTATACGGTTCTGACTATACTCTGTCGTTGATTGCCATAGACATATTGTTGGAGTGGTTGTCGGCCTAGGCTTAAACTCCATCCACGTACTGTACATTAAACAGTTATCGCTAAGTCAGATATGAGCTGCAAGCACGATAAAACGCAACAACGTTTAAGAAAGTTTCGTCAGCAACATGAAATGTAGCCGAAAATCACATCGATCGCGTTTATCCGGACGACGCAGACGACATTTTTCTTTTGAAACGGACATGCAATTGCGCACTCGCACATGCGCACGTTTTTGCTACCACATCGATGTACTCCATTCAATTAACGCGGTATGCAGCGGCACGCGCGCGTGCATACGGAATTACTAGAGTGAAAGACTGCAAGATCGAGTGAAGGAAAGAAGTGGAAATTTTTAAGGGCTCGTTTTTCTTTGTTATACACAACATTAATGAGCACTAACAGACAATAATACAAAGGAAAGTATAGGGGACCTTATTAGTAGTAAATATAATGTAAATGTGAAGAAAGAAAAGTGGACGAAAAGATAGCTTGCCGCGGGCAGGGACCGAACCTGCGACCTTCGAATAACGCATCCGATGCTAGAGCATCGAACGCGTTCGCTACGGTTGTCCACAAGTCAAAGGCTGCCCTATGAATGAATGCGCATTAAATGCGTGTAAAAGGTTTTTACATTATCATAAAGGCCAGTGTACTGAAAAAAGAAAAACTGCCTTTATATAAGCGATGCTCGTTACGGTGGTGAATATTTTAGCATGCCAAGAAATAAACCATTGGAAGAACTGTAAAGACGGCACAAAAAATTAATTTGTAATTTATGAGTACATAGAAGGTCAATTCGTAATTTATTTTTGATAAGAGAACGACTGCCGCGATTTGAAGGGATCAATGTGCCTGTCGACAGAAGGCGCGCAAGTCACACAAAAAAGTTTTGATTTCAGTTTCCGAGCCCATAAAATATTAGCATCATTGCTTCACTAAGAAAAGTTCGTTAGCAGCTTCGTACTGAAGTTCCTACTTGAGCCCAAGCAACATGAACTTCATCGTACCATCTGCGACCATGCAATCTAGTCGTAGGAGGCTTGCAGACTGATTGCTCAGGAAAAGAACGCAGCAGGAGCTATCCATACATCTCCGCTTGCCGTGAAGAGGAATTCCGGCCGGTAATTGGCTGCTCCTTGCGTAAAATAATACAGCGTGCAACCTGTGTTCTCGTGCTTTTTTTTGTTTCTTCTCGGAATGCTTTGGCACTGAAGGAGTTCCCTATGTCGAAACAATTCTCCGTCTTCCCTCCTTGAATTACGCCTTCAGGTGATGAGCTGCGTTGCTCATGCGCTTGGCTTCCTTTCAAGGAGCTGTCCACCACAAGGAAAATGAGTTGACCCAGAGTTGTGTCGACCTTCTTCACTTCACTCGGAGTCTGTCTGGCTCTGCAAAAGATAAATACGGCACCTTTATCCAAGTGTGCTTATTTATGTCATATTCCAGGTAATTTGTATAGCGAAATGTGTGTTTTAGTCGCCCCTTAGAAATAAGAATATGACTACGTTTCAAGACCATATACATATCCAACATGTACGTGATTCTGCCAGCGCGCCCAGGAATATGATATCACTTTGCGTTGGGAGAATAGCGTTTTAAAAAATAAAATTCTCATGGTTATATCCAGCGCAATTTCAGCAGGGACACTGGATTTGTCTGGTTAGAGTATAACACATAGCGTATAACAAAAGGATGTTTTGCGTAGATTTCGCAAATATATGCTTAGCTCCAGCAGCAACACGTACAGCAAAGCTACTCAAGTGTGCGAAATGGGCCACTTCTTTTAGGGTAGTTTACTTCGCCCCTTCTGTATTAGAACCCTGTGAACATGCACAGTTCCCCGAAGGAACAAGACAACACGGCTCCCTATGCGGTTGTCCCAACGTAACAGCATCCACTGCCGAATAAAATATCACGGGTGCCTAAGCACTCATTTATGTGGGTAGGCCAGTAGGAGAGTTCAAAGAACACGTATTAGCCACAAGACCAGCACGTAGCCCGGGTTACCCTACGCGACTCGTGTATAGCGTCTGCACCACATTCCACTTGTGAAACACGTGCCCCTGCGTCATCTACATCGAGTCATCTTGTGGGCTAATAGATAACACTTGCTCTAGCTTGCTTGCATTGCCACGCCCACTTGTTTTATTTTGATGTATTCGGGATTGAGCAGCAAGGACGGTTATCAACGCTCGACGCTGTCCGCGAAGCAGTGTTCGAGAAGCTTCGAGATTGTAGTAGATCCCTTTGTTAAGAATGCGCGCCGCACGCGAATGTTCCAGCTTTGTCGAGAGGTAACGCCGCCACCAGCGATATTGCTGGAAAGTTCGATAGCGCGTGTATAAAAGCCGACGGTCTTGACCGCTTGTCAGTTGATCGATGGTCGAGGCTCTGTTCGCCGCTATCAGTGCATACTGTGCGTATTGCTGTAAATTAACTTTCTGTTTCCCGGCCACAAGTTCAGTCAATTAAAGAGTTTCATCTTGGACACCGCGCCTGCTGTCTTCGTCGACGTCTCGACCACGTGACAATATACAACACAAGGAACAATAATATCCTCAACGCCTCCTGAAATTCTCTCTATGTGGCATCGCTAAAAAAAAGGCTAATGCGAAAAAAACTGACCATAAAATTTCACGGCAACCTCACCTGTGTCAAGGAAAATGGAGCAGTGCAAAAAAAGGTTTAAATTTCAGTTCTTTACAGCATTCATTCTTCTCGGCTGAAATAAATAATGGCTTTGAAAATTCAAGAAGAAGCGTTAAAATGCGGTGGGAAAACATTTCAGTGAATACACAATATCACGTAAGCACTACCGAAATCTAACCAACACAGAAGTTCAGGCTTGAAGAGAAGAAGTTCTTGAAGAGGCAATATCGCTGAAGCCTACGTTTCGGCAAGTTGCCGCCTTGACGAAGACAATTCCAGTTTTCTTGGTACAAAACTCACAACTTCCATATTTTAACACAGTGTCACATCTGCAGGACATGCATAGCGTACAACGTTGTCAGAAACGCGTGTTTGGCTCAAGCAATGAAATGGAAATTCAGCGGTTGCATGCATATTCAGGCCGTAAGATGTTGCTGCATTTCACAGCACGATTTTTTTCAGTAGCATGCGCAATACCGTGCGACATCCTGTTTTTAAGGATCTCTGCAGTCTTCGCTCAGCCAATCGCTATGCTGCGCTCGAGGCAGAGATATCGTACAGCATTGATGGCGGCTTGTTTTGACTATGGAAAGTGCTTTATTCAGAGCTACTCCGGATGAAAGTCGCAACTTGCACATACTTACCAAACCCTTATCCCATCACATCATCTGTCTTGAAATAGCCTAGAGATTTTTCGCGACACCATTTCTGCCTTCGCATACACGTTTACGATTTAATTCGTGTAAATGTTTACACAGAAAACCTATCTTTCGAAGTTCCCGGAAAAATTGTAATCTACCGCCTTCGCACATACCTATGAACAACTTGTGATTCTCCTAGTAGTTGTAGTATGTTCCAGAGTGCAACTTTCTTGTTTTATTGTTTATGCTTCGTAGTTTGTCTTCGCAACTACGTTTCTACAGCCCTAAGCGGCGCATTATTTGTAAAATTATTGAAATGATTTCATAAAATGATGTCGTTTTTTTGTTTCAGAATTTCGCCAATTTTCACGTATTTTTCCTTCCTCCGTACGCCCTGGTGGCAAAAAGGTAAGCAATGAGTGATCGCCTGCACTGTTGGCTATTCACAAAGTATTGCAAGGCACATTGTAACATTTAACCCTCCCCACCATAATATTTCTGTTATTGCGTGGCAGAATTTTCGTAGGCTAGTCTCAACAATGTGGCAGGGGTTAAGAGACATATATATATATGTATCTATGGTGTTCTATTAGATGGGAAATATGATTCTCAGGACATCGCGGCTGCCTCTATTCAATCCATAAAAGCCAATAGACTGGCGCGATTATTGTTGTCGCATTCACTGCGCATTCACTATTTCCGTACCGAAGACGAGCTGAGCTTGCCCGCACAGTTTGTACCACGCTCCTAACAAAGTCGAGCTGGGCTCGTCCACCATGAAACAAGCATTTGGAAGCGCCGCAGTTAAGCTAGCGTGATTCATGTTGCTGTGTTCACTTTGGCTTCAACAAATAGCGCAGTAAAGAATTTCATAACGCGATCAAAGCATGCATTTTGGCAGAGAAAGGACTCGATTCATGTAACCGGATTTAGAAAATGGCGTCCTCTACTGCGCGCGTGCCGGAACAGCTCCGTTCAGAAAAAAAGTGTCATCGTTTGCTTAAGTTTCGGGAAATGAAGAATTTCAGTTCTCCTGCGAGCATGGCAGCCACCACATATAGCACATAGTTTCCCGAAATCATCGGATTCGGTCGAAGAGCAGGTCTTCAAGTATCGGCAGTGGATGCCCATAGAAGCAAGCAAACCCCCGCCGGCGCATCCAAGATTTGTTTTCACGGACTCCCGTCCCTGCGCGTTCTCTTTTATATTTCAAAGACATTTTCTGCACCGAAGACTGGAGAGGTTAAAGCACTTTCGTTGGTGCAGTGCAGTGAAGCCAATCCACCGCACATTTTTAAAGACATACTTGGTGCTTATTTTTCTAATAAAGTGCCTTTAGATCATTTTTGTAGCTGTTTCATGTCACGCAGAATCAAAAATGCGCATTAAAAATTAGTATTTCTTCATTGTTTTTTACAAAACAAAAAAAGAATCACCGCCCAACACTCCGTACAGATGGTTAAGCAGCGAAGATGAAACGTGCAGTCCCGTATTTTAGCAGTGGGTTAATCCCCCGGGGAACGCGCTCCCGCCATCGCCACGTTGACGCTGCTCTGTCCACACCGCCGCTTCTTCGGCTCGCCGTTGTCGCTTGCGTTCGATCTCGCGAGTCAGCGTGGCTACGCCACTCATAGCTCGGCGTCGTGGTTAGCAGCATCCGCCCGCCATTCGCGCTTGCATTCCGCTTCGCCATTGGCGCGGCTTCGCGGGCCTTCGGATCCCCGGTACGCAGGAGCTGCTTGCGCTTGGCCACCCGGATCTGTATGTGTGGTCGTACTTCAGCATCGCTCCAGCGAACGCGAGTTCTCTTACGGTTCTGCTGGCGGTGCTGTTCTTCGAAAGCTGTCTCCTATTCTGGAGTTCGTACTATCCGTGTCCGTGGCCCACTCATGTTGACGGTGCATGTTGAAACTGCTGCGCGCGAGCTCGGCGACACGGCGGCCACGGAATGAGCGACGTCACTGACGGCGCAGTCAATGGCGCGCGCGCTTGGGTACGACGTAGACAACGACATCACTGGGGCACCGCCAATGGAGAGGCTTCTAGCAACAGGAGGACAGATGGATTTCCATTTTGCCTAGCCACATGCAGCGTAGCTGTAAAATGTCGGTAGGGAAAGGGTTGAACACGCTGCAGTAATAGGAAGCATCGCCGTTTCATGGTGCCAGCGAATAACTGCTGGGCTGGGCTGTAGGAGCTGCAGGGTACATTCTCATTAGACTCGCACGCTCTAACCTCTCATCGCCTGAGCTCCCGCAGCGACGGGTGTCATCTTCTGGCTGAGCCGTGACTGATACAAGCAGAAGGTTTATTTGTTACTTTTCATGCGTGTTTCCTGTTCTCACCGGCTCAACCGCTGTCTTACAAGCGATACACATTACAAAGTAATTCTCCTGCTAAGGGTTTTGACAAAATGTCATTTTGCTTTGCTTCCTTTCTCGGCTGCGTTGTTGGTTGCTTATGGAAAGTGCTCACTGCTCTAGTTTCTTCAGCATACTCATCTTGCATCCAGAAGAAAAAAAAGATAATCAAATTATCATGCTCTAATCTTGACAAACAAAAAAAAGGAAAAAAAGAGAAACATTGGGAGTGATCCATGATTATTGCAACTGCGCAAAAAACGGACGGAAACACGAAGGGCGAGAAAAGGACAAACAAGCGCAGACTATCAACTGTTTGTTCCGTGCTGCGGCAGCAAGAGCAAGAAGCCGAAACGGATAGAAAATGCTGCGCCCACGACGTTCTAGCCTGACTTTAAGGGGATGCTGTTTTATTTATTTTTTTGTATCTCCATGAAAACCGCTTCGCCACCAAAGCGTGCAGGAACGCATTCAGCGTGTAATTTTGTCTTTCCAGCTTTGCGCAGCGTGTTGCCGCAGCTCCTTCTTTTGCCAGGGCATCTTCCTGTATACTTTTCAAGGCTGCGAAAACATGTGCCTGGAAACGAAGTAATATATAAAACGAATCAGCTCATCAGTTGCAGAGCCTGACTTCTTTGAAGCTTCTTGCGTAAAATAGTGCATTAGTAACAGAAGCGTAATATTGTTACTCAAAATGACACCAGGCGTGACTATTTACAGGTGTATTCACACTGATGTGCACAGCATCGATCAAGATGGAGGAATGATGATGATGATGATGATGATGTCCTCGTCTTTATGGCGCTCACCCACAAAGGGGGATGCACCCACAGCAGACAGACAGGCCAGTCCTCTTTGTCGTCTTCTGTACGCAGAATGACTGGCTCTTGATGGGTTAGCTACGTAGCATTACCCCCGGCGGTAAAAGCGCCGTATCGTTGCGCTTGAAACATGTCCTTCAGACGGAGGGCGGTATGGTTTTAGCCGACTGACGTGCACGACCTCACTGGGCGTGTTTTCAGGCGGGTGAGTACATACACGTCCTTGCTTCGTAGTGTAACCGCTCATAACATACACATCACAATGAACTATTGCTTTTACAGAAAATTACGCAAAGCTATCCAAAGAAGCCCGCTGCTTTTGTCTGTTTTTTTTTAAAGCTGCAGCTTGTAAGCGGCAGCTTTATTCGTTCCTCTTTTCGATACAGCTATGATTTCCATAGGCTTGTTTCACGCTCGCACGTATTATTATTCCCCGTGAACCAGTCCCGGTTTCAGAAAGCAACTTTTCATGATTCCTGGTAGCTGTCATTTTCACTGCTGAATTCTGAACTTGACCTCTGTTGCTTATCTATGGCGATTGTGCATATAACAGCCACTGACATTAAAACCAAGAACTAGTGAGCAAATGTATAATCAGCGTTGACATTGAGTGAGGACAATGCCCGATATTTTACTTTTTTTTAAATACTAACTCCTGTGTCGTATTTTTCTTATTTTTAGGCTGTAATTTTTACTCCTTGTATTGTTTCTTTAATTTAGTTCTATTTTCCAATATGTGGTCCATCATTTCTAAACTTTTTCATGCTTTGCCTCGCTTTAGTGTGTCTACTCTTTTTGTTGTTTATTTAGGTCAGAAATCAGACATTGTCATACTTCTTTATAGAATGTGAGTGGATGGAGCCTCTAAGAAAACATTGCCTTCAACATCGCCGTTTTCCCTAAAATTGGGAGCATTCATATCAATAACAAAGTAGTAGTTGACTTTTGAAACTAAGGTTTAAACTTTTGCTGTTTATAAAAAGTACAATATCCATTCGCTTACTAAAAAAACGTAATAACGGAGTGTTTTCGTTTTAGTGATCAATTACAAACATTAACATATCTAGCTATCCAACCAAGTACACGCACTATCCAAACACATGAGCGTTGGGTACATAGGCCTCACGCGGGGAGAAATTATTGGTGCTGTATCTGGTGTCATGATTTCTCAGCCTACAATGCCAGGCACGCGGAAACAGTGCACACCCGAAGAAACCAATCAGCTTCAGTCAGGCGGCAGTCAGAAGCGGCCAGTCAGGCTTGCCCAGCCTTTGTACCCACCACTGCTTATTCGAAGTTTGGGCAGCTTGGTCCTGCATCATTTAAAGTAAAAAGTTCTGATGCTTCAAATAGAATCAGAAACCCACTAAACTGGTGTTCCTCCTTTTTTTTTAAAGTCATGTGGATGACTTCGAATTAATAAGATAGTCACTCGGATCTCGTATGCACCCTGCCGCGCGAACAAGCATAGGAAGCTAAGGCTGAGGCGGAGGAGTAGATGCATGGTAACATTTCTTCGTTTTACGGGAATCTACCGCAAGCACATACACTAACATTGTAGAAGCACGTAGAATAAATGAGTGCAGCCCAGCTTGATGAAAATGCAGCCCCACGTATAACACGTGGCTTTATTATATTGCTGGCATTGCCCTTCTTGCGCGTGTTTGGTCGTGCATACTTCCTACAGTGGCCGGTCGTCAAGACGTAACCTTTTCTACTCGGCTCACTTGGTGTTCCTCGCAACCAAAGGCGCAGCATATCCGCCTAGTGTATAAAGACAGGCCTCTACGACAGCGACGATAATCAAGGCTAAAGCTCTTCTGAGCTGTTCATGTAATTGCTATCGCAACAACAAAAGGATAACAAAGCAGAGTCAGTTGCTGCTGCTTCTATACTGAGGTCCGAAATTGAAGGAAGAACTGAGGTCTAGGCGCTGCAGTTGCGGATTCTGTTGGACAACCTAAGCATTACATGAAAAAAAGACGGTTTTCTTTCCAGGTGTCTATTTCTTTTAACACGAAGGAGAGCGCAGTGCGTTAAGTGCGGCACGCCGGCTAGTCTAGTTTCTTAAATCGTTGGCTTCCAGCTAATGTTGACACAATTCAAAAACGAACACGTGGGTACCTGTTGACGTACTTGCAGTCATGGCACTAAGACATGTAAATGCTCACACAGCTTGGGAGTGCACACCATATAAATCACAAACCGGAATGTTTAGTGAGTACTTTTTAACCATTTGCAACTCTGGTATATATTAGTTACCGCACTCACAACACACTCATGCCATTCATACACGAATTGCAGCATATACGCGAAAATGCAAGAAATGCATAACAAAGAGCACCTGCGATATCAATCAAATAAATCATAACAAAGTGAGGATGAGGACGCCTCGCACCAAGGTATTTCTTCCGATAGCACTTCGGCCCATAGCATTACTCTTAGTTATAATAATAATATCTGGTGTTAACGTCCCAAAAACCACGATATGATTATGAGAGACGCCTTAGTGGAGGGCTCCGGAAATTTCGACTACCTGGGGTTCTTTAAACGTGTACCTAAATTATAAGTACACGAGCCTCACACATTTTCGCCCCATAGAAATGCAGCCGCCGCTGCTGGGAATTCGATCCCGCGACTTTCGGGTCAGCAGTCGAGTTGCCATAACCACTATACCACCGTGGCGGGGTTATTACTCTTAGTTAAATAGCAAATTATTTCGGACGTTAATTATCCACACCTTGTACTTTGTATTTTTACACTTGTGTTTCCAGTTACTGAATTTCGCCCTCTATATATCTGTGTCGCATCTTTGTTATCCCGTTCAGAAAATATTCTCTAACGTTCCGAATTTTTAACTCATACCCTCAGTCCACCACTCAATCAGCCATGCTTCTTCAGAGCTTTTTTTTTTTAATGTCGTGTCTCCTTTCATTATTTTGTGCAAGTCAGTTCTTCATCTCCCTGTCTGCATCTTCCTCTCTTGATGCTCCTAAATATGACTTCATCAGAGAGAAAATTGATCTGCGCTTCCTGCACACCACAGGCACGAGACTTTTGATCACCTTGCGCTTTGTATAGTGCTAAACGAATGAAAAAAAAACAGAAGACAACAAAACAAGGGAGACTACAAAGAAATTACGTGACCACTAAGTTTGTTAGGCGATTGCATTTATTCCTGTCCGCTTCTGTTCTGATCCTGTTCCTGATATCGTGCCCTACCCCCAAGGCGTGGCCATTGCATGCCGGCAGTTCTTTCAGCCGTGCCGTAATTAGCCCATTTCCCGTACATTACTGAGGAGGGAGTGCTGTAAGCTTTCCCTGTAGTGCTTCTAATCTATTAAGAAGGTAAAAAAATTGCTTAGAAACGAATTGTAGTTTTGTTGATTCTGATTCTGACTTGGAAAGAAAGGAGAAAAATTGTATAAAAATTCACACATCCGGTTTCGCGCTAACGATTAAAATGTAAACTGCTAAACTGCTAAATATGTATGTATGATACTGTATATCGTTTACTAGGATTAGACCATACACATAGGCGCGCATAATGCCCTATTCTGTCGTCAATGTTCTCATCAAGAAAAGGATACCTCGTGGCTTCCCTTTCGAAGATAGGATTAGCATAAATGTTGCAGTGATTTTATCGTTGGCGTCAGTAATACGTTCTGGCAGGCCAGTTCGTTCATTGCGATAAACTTTCTTAACTGCTGCGCGAAAAGACGAAGACTCAAGTAAGAAAACATGCAGAATACCACGGGCGCGGCCTGCATTAGGTTGCAGCTACGGGATATCAGCTCTGCTATGATCGATTAGGTAAATTAAACAAGAAGTTTACTGTTTATTCTATTTTTGCATCTTCATATACTTGATACAGAAATCCTTCATTATCTCCCTCACAAAGCTAAGCTGATAGGGTGAGTGCAACCTCGTTAAGCATCTTTCTTTATTAGTTTTAGTTTTTAGGCTCAATTTCCAGTTTTCTTTAGCTTCATAGGTATTTACCTTAACATCCTGCCTACCGGTTCTTGGCCCATCCCCCTTTGTGGGTGAGCGCCACGAGGTATACCATATTTCATCATCATCATCGTCGTCGGCATCATCATCATCATCATATTGTCCTAGAGACACGTAGTGAGTACTTCGCGCCCTTGGAGTCTTAGAACGGCCAATGTTACGCGCACAGGCGTTCATCCCTCGCAGCAATGGCTGGTGTGTTCAGCAAGAACCGAAGCATGGAAACTGAATGAGGACTCGATGCGAAGAAGGCCCGATTACGCTATCGCGTTTCGCTCTTGAAGACGAAACTCATGTGTCCTCCACACTTTTTTTTTCTTCCTTTTTAGGGGCGAAGCTCCTTAAGGCGGCACCCGTTCGACCCTCCGTAGTCGTAGTAGTGCGTAACCATTCGTAACGCTAGTACCAGATCTGACCTCCAAGTTGGTGCCGTGGGAGATTTTTCCTGCGCATTGTTGAACAAAAAAAAGTCACAGTTTCGCCGCAAGGGCGAAGCAATGAATGCGATAGCAAGAAATTAATGCTATACTAAGTGAGGCTCGCCAATGGACTCTCAGTTTTGAACAGCGCTCCTGTTGCAAAGGCGGATGAGCAGCAAGGAAACTAGCGTGCTTCAAGTGTCGAGCTGTGACACTTGATAGTTCGCGCGCATCTCTGTTTGTTCGTTAGCGGTGCTCCTGAGCTCGAGTGACATTCGTACGCGCCGTAACATGAGCGCGGACATCACGGTGAAGGCTTGAAACATTACTCTACCCTCACCACGAGAAAACCCGCGCGAGCTACAGCGGAAGGCAAGGTTCTCCCATGCGCAAATATAAGAGAAGCGAGTGAGCTCGCCGACGACATTAAATGCGCCCGTCGGGCTCCTAGCGCATCTCGCTGGTAATGAAGAAACGCTTATTATCGCCTGCCGTCTCCGAGTCCGTCCAGCGGTAAAGGGTGTGTATACAAGGAGTTTTAAAAAAATTCTGGAGTGAAGCGCTCGCCACGACTTGCCTGCAAGAGTGAAGCCAGCTTTTGCCCACCAAAGAGCTCGGAAACGTGCTCTTTTCTGGTGGTGCCTACTTATAGATCAAATGACTTTGAACTGTCATGTAAATACCACGTTATTATAAAATAAAATCGTTTTGCCGACAAGGTAAACCCATCGAGTGTAGTATTGGCGATTGATCTCCAATAACATTTGCCAAGACCTTGAGGCTTACTGTCGAAAACTAGTTAACACAAAGACACACTTGGAGCAGTATCCCACCCGGAAAAGTTGCCATATTAAACTCCTCTGGCGTGCGAGGAAAACGCTCGCTTTCCTTCGGCAAACGCTGATGATTTATTTTGCCCCACTGAGATGGCGGTTGCAGCCGCCATCTTTTGGTGGGCACGGCTTCACTCTTGCGCAATAATCGCCACTCCACAATTTTTTAACCTCCGTGTGTGTATATAACGCTCGCCGTTAGCTACGTGGAGGATCTGCGTTTCGTGGCGTAGGGGATAGCGCCACTCGCTGCGGAGCAAGAGGTCCCTGCTTCGATTCCGCGCTTCGGAGCATTTTTCTGAATTATTTTTCTTTGGGGCTTTTATATAATAACATACTTATACATATACAGTGCAGACGCGGCGACGGCGACGGCAAAATTCAGCCGAGACTGTCCATATAATGCTATCGCAATAAAAATTCGCAGCGTGCGCGTTAACTCAAAGCTGAATTCTTCCTGTCTCTCATTCCCCATTAGCAGCCATTGGCATGTTCCAGTGGAAACGTTAGTAGAAGTAGAAGTGTAAGTGTTAGCTAAAAGCCTACTTCTTCTGTCTCTCATTCCATTAGCAGCCGGGTGTGTCCAGATAAATCGAACACGAGGTCCCGGTCACCATTCCCGATTGTGAAAATTTACTGCAGGTCTAGCATTACACCCAGAACAATGGTTTGCGTTAGTTTTGCGAAAAAAAATTTTGTTCGCCTGGAAAAAATATACAAATTTTGGCCGCAAAAAATGCTTTTCCGCCAATTTCGCGATTTCTGAATTTTGAGCGCACCTAGGGAAAAAAACGGTGCACTTCTTCGTCACAATATTTATTCCCCTTAAAGACAAGTGAAACACAATCTTATGAGGCTATTATTTTCCTTGCTTGTCGAAGCACTTTTGAAGAAAAAATCACAAACTTGGCAATCGCCCAAAATACCTGTATTTCAGGAATTTATTGCTGCAAGCACGTTAAAGTGAGGATAATAAAAATTGGTACATATTAACTTTGATACTTTTGCTCTCTTTTAAAATAATTTGCGTGTGTTTACCGCGCTCCGTTTTACTCGATAATTGGGCTGAAACGTAAGTGATTTACCAAAACGCCGAAATTTGAAAATGATTTTCTCAAAAGGCCATTTTTAATTTTTTTTTAAATCTCTCTGATTGAAGTCAAGGGCGTCATCTACCATTGTGCAGAAAAAACGTTGCACTTATTTTGGTTGCTAACCAGTTATAATGCGTCACATGTGACCATGCCAGC
>NC_051181.1:89811830-89934330 GCF_013339695.2 Rhipicephalus sanguineus
CACAGGATGGAGAAGTCCTGGCGGTGTAGCCGTGGGACGCTTGTGTCGTTGGCATTGTTCGCATCCAGCAACGTAATTTTTCCGTGTCGTGTCGCATCTTGGGCCAATAGAACCTTGCTGGATTCGTTGAAGCGTTCTGGCGAAGCCCATGTGGGCCGCAGGTTGCGTCGTCGTGTAAGGACTGAAAGACGTGAGCCCGTAAAGTGCGTGGAACAACTAGAAAGCAGACGGGCGCCTTGTCCGGAATAATTCTTCTTGTAAAGGACGCCTTCATGAACCACGAAACAGCTTGGGTTTGCGTGTTCATTCGCGGAGGCGAACAGAGAATCTAGGGAGCGGTCCTCGTGTTGGGCTGTCCGGAAAGTCGCGAGGTCAGGGAACTCGGAGGTAATAGCGTCGATATACTGGTCGAAGTTGTCAGCGTCGCACTCAGTCGTCGGTAGAGGAAGGCGCGATAGGCAGTCGGGCGTCTGCGTGGCGGTTACCGCTCTTGTAGCGTACAGTGAAGTCGAACTCCTGTAAGCGCAAAGCCCATCGCGCCAGTCCGTCCAGATGGGTCTCGGAGGCCTACCAACCAGCATAGAGAATGATGGTCGGTGATTACCGAGAAGCGACGGCCGTAGATGTATGGGCGAAACTTGTGCACGGCGAAAACGACGGCGAGGCACTCCTGTTCTGTGACTGCGTAATTTCGCTCTGCCTTGCTCAACGAACGACTCGCATAAGCTACCACGTGTTCAGCATTGTCATGGCGTTGAACGAGCACAGCACCAAGGCCGATCCACTGGCAATCTGTGTGAATTTCCGTTTCAGCAGAAGGATCGAAATGGCGTAGTACCGGTCCTGAAGTCAGTATGAACCGAAGCTGCTTAAAAGCTGCTTCGCAATCCGGTGTCCAGTGGAAAGGGACGTCCTTTTGCAGCAAGTCAGTCAGTGGTTGTGCTTTATCAGCGAAATTCGGGACAAAGCGGCGAAAGTAAGAACACAGGCCCAGGAAGCTTGGCAGCTCCTTGAGGGACTGCGGCTGCTTGAAGTTGCTGACAGCGGCGACTTTCTGCGGGTCCGGTCTCACGCCATTTTTATCCACCAGGTGTCCCAGAACCAAGGTTTCACGTTCTCCAAAGCGACATTTTTTTGAGTTCAGTGTAAGCGCAGCTTCCTCCAGACAGGTTAGAACGAGGTCAAGGCGATGATTATGTTCTTCAAATGTTCGGCCAAAAATCACCACATCATCCAGGTAACACAGGCAGATTTCCCATTTGAGGCCCCGCAAAACGGTGTCCATATATCTTTCAAATGTGGCGGGGGCATTACACAAGCCGAATGGCATAACATTAAATTCAAACAGACCGTCGGGTGTAACAAAAGCCGTCTTTTCTTTGTCATCCGGATCCATGGGAATCTGCCAATACCCGGATCGCAAGTCCACCGATGAAAAATAGGACGCTGAATGCAGGCAGTCCATGACATCATCGATGCGTGGAAGCGGGCACACGTCCATCTTGGTTATAGAGTTGAGACGTCGGTAGTCAACGCAGAACCTCCAGGACCCATCTTTTTTCTTGACCAAGATAACAGGCGCGGCCCAGGGCCTTGACGATTCTTGGATTACGCCGGAGGTTAGCATCTCGCTGACTTGCTGTGAAATTACCTTGCGCTCTGACGCAGAAACTCGATAAGGCTTCTGTCGGAGGGGGTGCGCAGATCCGGTGTCGATCTTGTGACGAGTGCGTCTGCTGGGCGCCTCAGGTCTACGCGACTTCTGTGCAAAATCAAATACTTTAGCGTGCCTGGCCAGCAGTGTAACCAACACTTTGCGCTTATGCGAGGGAATAGACTTGCTAACCATTTTATAAAATTCTTTTTCCGTGCCGGAGACATCAGCATAGTCTGAATTTGCCGCACTGCTGAGAGCTCCTATGCAGATACTGCACTGCCTTTCAAACATGGCAAGGCGCATTCCCTCTGGTAGTACAACAGACTCAGACGAGCAGTTCACTATCCATAATTTAGCTTTTCCCTCGGTAAGAGACACAACGCAGCGCGGCAGAAAGACGTTTTTCTTCACGCAAGGTAAAGGCAACGGCTCAATCACAATGTCAGGAGAACTGAAACTCGAGTCGGCATTCGAAGCAGCAACGAGCACGCTGGCCGTAGACCATGCCGGTAGAATAGCGTCTTTAACTACAACGAGGTTGTCGTCTCTGCTACGCTGAGGCTGCTGGGCGAGGGCAGACAACAGAACCTCGCCTGCCCCGCAATCCACAGTCGCACGGCACTCTTGCAAGAAGTCAATTCCAAGGATAACGTCATGCGTGGAATGAGCGAGCACTGCGAATTCTGCCTTGAACGCCTTGCCAGCAACACAGACTGACACAGTGCACACACCTACTGGACACAAAGCCGTGCCGCTCACTGCTCGAAAGGTAGCAGATTTATCCCAATAAAACATAACCTTGCGGCCAAGTCTTTCCTTGAAAACTAAACTCATTACAGAAACAGTTGCACCGGTGTCTACCAGAGCCATCGTGGGAATATCGTCAATGAGTACGTGAACCTTGTTATGAAGCATTGAAACTAAAGGAGGCATACTTGTGTGCAAAGCGGTACGTCCAGCGACCTCGCCTCCATCGGCCCCGCCGGCTAGTTTCCCGGTGGCGGAGATGAAAGCCGCGGCCGGGGTCGGGGGGATGGTGACCGTCGCTGGCGCGTAGTAGGTGGAGTCAAGTCCTCACAGAGGCAGGCGAGTCACTGCGGATGTTCGGCCTGTACCCGTGCTTCTGGGCAGTTGAATCCGAAGGCCAGTAGGTGTAATCCGGCTGTTGGCTTCACCGTGGAAGCATCGCTGGTCGGTCAGAAAACGTCGTGCGTGGGCGACGTCGCGATGGGCAAAACCGGGCGATATGTCCGCGAACGCCGCACTGGTAGCACACGGGGCGTTCCCGAGGCACACTGAATGCTGCGGCGTGATGAGGATACTCAGGGAACTGTTGCCACTCGGACACAAACGAAGGTGGTTGGCTGTCGTAGTTATAACTGCTGCGGGGCGCATAAGACGACTCGACGTAAGTAGGCGTTGGTGGCGGAGCCCTCAGCCGTGGACTGCGGTTGGAGTAGCTGCGCTCGTCGAAACTCGCAGCATTGATGCTTGCGGACGGTGCACTACACTGCGGGTCTCCAGCTTGCATGGGAGCAGAGACATGGCGACGCAGTTCCTCCCGTACAATCTGACGAATGGTGGAGGAAAGGTCGGCAGGCAGGGAATTTTGGCAGACATCGACGGCGGCAACAGTCGTGACGTTGGCCAGACGTCCGAACTTCGATGTGATTCGACGAGTTTTAAGGGCCTCGAAGGTTCGGCAGTGGTTAATCACGTCGGCCACACATTCCAGGCTCTCCTTGCCAATGAGGAAGTGGTAGACGTCATCGGCGATGCCCTTGAGTATATGGCCCACTTTGTCTTCTTCCGTCATGTGGGCATCCACCGACTTGCACAACTTGCAGGATCTCTTCAATGTAGGTTCTGCATGTCTCACCGGTGACTTGAGCCCTCTGCGACAACGTCTGCTCGGCGCGTTTCTTCTTCGTTGCGGGGTCTCCAAAGCATTTCTTAATCTCCTCTACAAAGTGGTCCCAGGTTGTCAAAGTGTCTTCGTGGTTCTCAAACCAGACCAGCGCCGTGAAATCTAGGAAGAGCCCCACGTGAGACAGCTGGCTAGCCGCATTCGAACCATTCGATCGGCTCACCCGCTGATAGTGGCTTAGCCATTCGTCCACGTCATCGCCGGGTTTCCCTGTGAAGGTCCGCGGCTCCCTGTAGTGGTAGGGCGACGTCCTTGCGGATGGTTGCTGGTTGTCTCCGTGAGAGCTCATTTCTTGAGGTAGTGGTGCCAAGCCCGCTAGTCGACGGCTGCGGCGAAGCTCGTATTGTTGCGGTTCCGTCGTTAGGGGACGGTGTCTCTCCGGTATCACTTGGTAGTAGCTGGCTTACCCCGCACCTTCCACCACAATTGTGACGATGGAAAGCGTTTATTTACAAGATGGGAAAATGCAGAGGTGTAGCGCGGCCAAGAGTCAACGGCGTCGCTCGCGAGCCAGTCCAGCCTCGTTCTCCTCTTCGTCGAATCTTCGCTCGCGCGTTTCAATACCTTCCTATGCCATCATAACATGTCGGATTACTGTACAGCTTTGTTTGCAGAACTCCAGAAAAAAACAGAATCATGCCGAGACGGAGACGGAGAGTGGTACAGATGATGATGATGTCGTCTTCATAAGAGAATTGAAGAAGACCATGGCAGATGCATGGTACTGGCACTCTCGGTATGAGGCCTCTTCTGAGAGAACGCTGAGCTTCAGGACGCCGTGGCATCGATGAACGAAAATACTCATGTCAAACTTTCTACGAGCCAGTATAGTGCTATTATCATTGATATGTGGAGTTCTATTCAATTTTTCAGAGCGGACATAAACTAAATGCTGTTTTTGTATGTTGTTAGTTGTAGAAATACTAGAGTCCCACAGGGTGTAGCTGCCAACCGTGCAGGAGTCCCGTAGAGGTACGGTTCATTACACTGCATGGAATATTGGGCTTACTTTCCACAAAAATCCTGAAACAATGTTCACACATGTACTACATATGTAGAGGAAGCCGCTGGCAACATTCAAGGCATAATTTAAAAGGTTCATATTAAGCATGGTCTGCCTTGGGGGTTGCGATGCTCTGCTGCAAACCTGAATGTCGCGGATTCAATCCCAGCCATAGCGGTTGCATTTCGATCCAGTAGGAATGCTATGACAGTAAATATTGTCACGTTATTTTCTCACGTGTACTTCCTATTTTCTTAGTAAGAGTGCTGTCTGTTGTGAAACATGCTGTTATATGTAACCTGCCAAACGTATTTGATCTGTATAATTTTAACGAATATTCAAACAAAGCTTCAAACAAAGTTTATGTACCCAACATTTGTGGCTCATGTTTTGATTATCTGCTGTTCTACTCTCTGTAATTCTCATTAGCTACTTGAAATCAGTGTTAGATAGATATATGTCTGTGTGTTGCCTCATCACATGTTCCTGTGGTGAAAACGTTTAAAGAGCAATCCTTCTCAGCCATGTTCAAATAATGCACCTTCTGTGTGATGGCTCTAAATGCCCTTTTTGTGTTCTATATTTAACATATATGATACCACAGCCAGTGTTTCATTTCGGGGAGTGCTTTATGTTCTCAGTTTAGCTGCCTGCAATGTGCTTCTGAATGGTAGGCTATCCTTCTCAAGAAAGCCATTTTGAGCAGTACTCTAACATCAAAATACCGGAGACACACCCTTTAGCTTAACTTTCGGCCCTGGCGGTGTCAATTGACACCATGACACAGCATTTCCCCTAGCACCTCGGAAATGAAACCAAAACTGGCCATCCTTCGGGGAATACTTCTTCAATGATCCCCACTGCGTTTGACACGAAAATAGTGACATGCTTGCGGAGCTGGGACCCAGAAAGAAGAAAAAGCTTGACCGAAGTCATGGGTGACGCCGTGGCGGGTCAGCTGAGGAGGCTAAGCGCAATTTTCGGGTCGACGTACCGAAGCTGTTTCAATGAGTATCACATTGAAAAATGAGATGTGGTTCACATTTTGTGTACTCTAGTGAATAGCGGGAAAAAAGATGTCATTTTTCTCATTTCACAACCGCTGAGCACTGATGACCTAATTTGATTTCATGTCTGTAAATCCATAAATAATTGCACCACTGGCTCAATTTTTCGTTTGTGGTCTTCTGAGGTCATAACTATTAGGAAAACAAACACAAAAAATGTCCCCGACCAAAATAAAAAATCCAGGGCTGAAAGGGTTAAGAACACCCACCAAGCCCAGATTCAGGGACATGTGATAACCCGAGGAGACAGCCTACTGAAGAGACACTGCTAGCAGGTAAATCCAAGTGATATATCCCTCTATTGCCATCGTCCCATATTTAGCACATACCGATTAACATTTTTTGTTGAGGGCGCAAGAGACCCAGTTGAGAATGTGACACTGCCCGAGTGATTCCCTTAGGTATGCGCACTTAACATCAAGAAGTGCTGCCATCCATGGAGCAGTAAGAAAAACAGACATGAAATAGATTTCGAAGTGCACGTGCAAGTTCGGTATGCGAACAACAGCGATTGCGATTGGCTTATCTCAACCTTTTTTTTGCTGCAGAGCATGAAAAAATAATTCTGTAATATCTCGTGACCTTACCTTTCTCAATTTGTTTTGCCAATACGGTATACAGCCGGAAATCAGTATGTGCCATATTTGGCACAGTATGAATATCAGTGACGAAATCCACAATATGCTGCCGCCTATGTGGCTCTCCACAATACAAATGTAAATAAAGCACAGCCTCTGAGATCATGCAGCACAGCTCTGTTGTGCAGAATTTAGGTTGGAGTGGTAGATTTTAGTTCCTTCACGAAAGTCTGAGGTGCCAGCAACAGTACCTGGCAATTTTTTTGTTACAATATTGGCGTGGGTACATGCAAAAAATTGTGTGAGCTCCGACCAGTTCAAGTCGGTATTTTGCTTTTTCGATTTCCTCGGCAACTGACGCTTCCGACCGCAAATCAGTGGTCAGTGGCGTAGCCGGGGGGGGGGAGGCACACCGGGCGCGTGCTCCCCCCCCCCCGAAATTTTTTTCATGCGTTATAGAGCACAAAATGACACTCAACCCCATTTATCTGCCCAGACCCAATGTCGGATCAAGAAGGTGCCCTCCCCCCCCCGAAAAAACTTTCTGCCTGCGCCACTGTCAGTGGTTGGTAATTGTAGGAGGAAAGTATAACAAGGCGGCAACATGCAAATAGACAAACGTGTAAGCGGCCGTCTTGTACATAGATATGGGTGGTCCCATGCCCTAAGTCAAATGTTCAATTATGCTTCCACACAGGAAGCAAATGCTTTGCATCATACCACACATCACCTTTACAAAACCTCGATCAGTGATATTTTGTTTTTCCGCCATGGCAGCAATGTCGCTCGGCCATCTGCATGGTGTGCCATCTTTGGCACAAAGCTGTATCTTCATTAATACAGTCCCAATAAATCTGAAAATTTTTGCATATGTACTTCGTCTATCTGATGATAAAAATCGAGAAAATAAATTTTGAAATGACTTTTTCGTAATTCATGCAACAAAGGGATATTTATAATAGATCTGCCGTGGTGGCTCAGCAGCTACGGTGTTTTGATAATTGCTAGATGCCAGGCTTCATCAGCTTCGCCCTGATGTGGAAGAATGCAAAAATACCAATTTACGGGGGGCCAAAATTACCCAGAGCATGAACTACACTGTTTCTCAAAGCGTGTTTTACTTTCAGAGTGAGATGCTTAATGAGTCAGGTGTCTATATATGATGTCTTGTTTGCATTCCTTTGAGAGTTGACTCGCAGGCTTCCACCAACGAAGCCTTCATCAATTATAGTGATGCTAAGGTAAGTACGTTCAAGTGCACTCCTGGCCATAGGTCGGCAAAAAATGTGGAGCTCACTCAAACTCACTCATGAGACATATCTTACCCTCAGGGCTCACTCGGACTCAGACTCACCAAAATGTTCCTCATACGGACTCACTCGGACTCAGACTCACTATAATTTTTCTCAACCGGACTCACTCGGACTCAGACTCACCAAAATTTTATTCACTCGAACTCACTCAGACTCAGACTCACGGCTCGATCTGAGTCTGAGTGAGTCTGAGTGAGTCGACTCGCGAGTCCGTTAGCATATATTTATCCTTTTTCTATCACAATGTCAATGCTCTTTAACGCCAATATCTCGCCTATTCGGTGCGCTACTTAGCACCTTTTGATCTCGTACCTTCAAATACGAGTTACCTGAGTTTGCAGTTCAATAAAGACCTTTTTATTGAAAGTCATGACTCCCACAAGATATTTTTACCAGTAACTTCCCGTGAAAAAAGTTTGCGAGGGGAGGTCAAGGCTCCTCCTCCCCCTGTCCCTCCTCAACTCACGCCTCTGATCAATAAATATTGAACTGACGTATGAACGGTAGTGCGTTGAAGTATGCAGGAGTATACGGGAGTATAAACGTGAGTTGACATAGGGCAGATAGTAATGCTAAAGTTGAGTAGATAGGACCATAGGTCGGCAAAAAATGTGGAGCTCACTCAGACTCACTCATGCAATATATTTTGCCCTTAGGGCTCACTCGGACTCAGACTCACCAATATTTTCCTCAACCGGACTCACTCGGACTCAGACTCACCAAAATGTTTACCAACCGAACTCACTCGGACTCAGACTAACAAAAACTTTACTTACCCGGACTTACTCAGACTCAGACTCACGTCTCGATATGAGTCTGAGTGAGTCTGAGTTAGTCGACTCATGAGTGAGTTTGCCGACCTATGCTCCTGGCATTTAGTTTCAAACTGAGTTTATTTTCAGAAGATTAAGTGCTGCAGACCAATCAGAAGACGTCATTGCGCAATACAGGCCAAAACAATGCGTTTCTTACACATTTGTTTATAAATTATAAACACTTTTGTCTGAAATTTGATGTTTCGCGTCCAATACTTTCGCTGCACGCCGGTTTGATTAAAGCTACGCAGTCTCGATGCCACAGCCACAGAACTGAAAAGCTTTGAGGGGATTCCAACAGAGCGGCTTCTTTCGAACTTTTTTGAATGAATTCAAAGGGTGCCGCTTTAAAGCCCTCCAGAATTGAGATCTCAATTCCGCCCTCCCAGCTGTTCGTTTCTTTACGCCCTCTGAAATTGCAAACCCACTATACAATCGCAGCAACAGATTCTCTCCGCCTCCCTCATCTTTCACTCCTCCATGGTTTCTTTTCTTTCATTAGAGGAGTGGTACAGCGCGTTCAAAGTGAAAGTTCGCCTTCTCTCTTCGTTCGCGTGGGTTTCTGAATCTAGAGCAGACGTTCGAACTGAAGACAATGTGACCCAGCCTTCCTGAAGACGCAGGCGCTAATGGCGCAATGCATCCTATTTTGTGCTTTCATTGCTATACTTGTTAGAAAAATCCCTACTTTAAACTGGCCACAGAGTAGATGTCGTGTCAGGCTAGCTAAATTAGTGTTCATATTCCAAACAACAAGTGTAAATAAAGATGAACATATTGGAAGATTTGCAGTCTGCTTGGGTTTCTTAATAAAGACTTTCATAATGCTCGAACTGTACCGTTAGCGGTAGCGGGACACTTCCTGAGCAGAATCGGGATACCCCGTCCGTAATTTGAACATAGGTACTTCTAGTGTACCTGTGTTGTTTCTATACATCATAGTGCACTATGCCGTAAAATACCGAGCAAGCGCCCCTCCCCCTCCCCTGCGGCCACTTTTGTTTCAAGATAAGCGTCGCTTGTGTAGAGAGAACCACAAGATTGAGTACACTGAATGCGTATCTAATGTTTATAAAGTTTCGTTGTCATGTGGCCGTTCGTATATTGATCAGACCGATCGCTGCTCCAATGCTTTGGTGCATTGAAGCAGCTGACATGGGAGCGATAAAATCACAATAAACAGCGCCACTTTTGTGTATTGCAGGGACTAATGTTTATCTGAGCATGGGAGATATGCTACCGTGACCTAGTATTCTCTGAGCTATTAGTGTGTACAGTGGAAGTAGGAAACAGGCAGGGAAAAAGGTAATGAAGAATGATGAGAACACGAAGCAAAATAATACCCCTTGTTCTTTCTATCGCAAGTGCTGGTGGACTGACAGAAGAGGAAGAAGCGTCGGCAAGCACGATAGGAGAAAACGGGAACGCTGAACTGTTAGCATGATTGCCATGGCCTCTAACAGTGTAAAAGAAAGCATTTCTGAACTGCCACGACGGAATCGAGTGATTCTGTGGCTGCTCTGTTCCATATCCAATAAAGTTTTGCGCCGAACAACCCGGGAAGGACTAACCAACGGCTGCGAGTTATGTGGACGAAGGGGACAAGCTAAAGGCAATGAGGACTTAAATACGACAATCCTTGAACAGTCTTATCATCAACGAGGCAAGTGCCCTTCTTCTCAATGACTCCGCAACGCATGAACAACTTGACGCCATCTACAAGAGGCTTAAACAAATCGCCATGAGCATAAGAAGATGAAGAGGCAATTAATAATCTCATCATGCCCGAATACTGCCACGCAGAGTATGAAGCAGTCTTCGAGTATGAAGACAACGCGACGCAAATTCTTGCCAACAAGCTTCTAAGCAGGCGGAACCATATTTCAGTTACGACGACGAACGGTAGATGAGGGACCGACTTCAGCTCCCGATTCGATCGCTGCCCCATTAGAAAAGGACGGGAGTCAAACTACCGAAACTTCCAATATCATGCTTCTCTGGAGATGTGTATAAATGGGCTGAGTTCTGGGAACAATTTGTCCAGAGTGTTCACAACAATTTCAGTATTACTGACCCGAAAAAATTCATTTTTCGCGATCAATTTCTTAAAGGAGACGCTGCGTCAGCGATGGCTGGTCAACTATCGACTAAAGCTTGTTACAAGCGCGTTGTAGACATGATACAGAAGCGCTTCGGTGACAAGACGCGCTAGGAGCAGAAATACTTCGCAAGACTACGTCATCTAACTCCTGTTAGTTCATCTGGTGACGCAAAAGCCAACCGACAATTCTATGACCACTTCCTCTTTAACTAACGACTGCTGGAGCCATTGGGTGTGCAAAGGTCGTCGTTTTCATCGTTGCTCTGCGACATCATGCGGAGGGCATTACCCCAACACGTCGTCGTTCTCTATCACCATACTTGTGCCTCACAAACAGGGAGCTGAACGGACAGTGCTGTTCATTCTTCGGGGCTAGACGGTCTACTCAAGCTCATTTCGGTCGAACTGCAGAGTCTGGAGAAGAGCGACTAGAGGATAGCAGCGGCAGATACAGCGGCGGTCAGCATGCGTCGAACCAGCTAGCCCGCTGGCGCCATTGCAAGCAGCCTACTTCATCTGTTCTTCACACAAAATCGACTGATGAGTTTCAGCATTGCAACGAGATGTGTGCGTTCTGCTCATCAAGGCAGCACTCAACAGAAGCGTGTCCTACCTATATGACCCTGACGTAGAAGAAGAAAGCGATGTTCAATGGTATACGGTGGTTCCGATGTACAGCGAAAGGTCACAGGGAGCGCGACTGCGAATGAAAGCTATTTTTCTTGATCTACAAAGGCCTCCATGATGTACAAAGGCCTCCATTTACAAAATCTTCCACAAGTATGTGTGATTCGCAGAGGATTACTCAAAACTCGCGCCAAGGCATCACAAAACACCGTGCGAGCAAGTCAAATTAATGCGCAATTAAAGAGTGCATGAAAATCGGAATCAAGTAAGTTCTCAGTGGTTGATGGTCCAGAAGAGACAAGCTCCGCTGGCTATCCCACACTGAGCGCAACTCCTGAAGATCACGATGCAGTGGCGTAGCCAGGGGGTGGCACACCGGATCATAAAGGGCTCATACAGGAGTAGGAGGTTGCTCCTCGTCAAGTTTAAATTTAGAGTAACATGGGGCAGACAGCATCGCTAGGAGCTAAGATTGCGAATCTGCGATCGAAGTTGCACAAGGTGAAAATGGATGGTCAACGGGAACATAGTGACAATGTGACTAAGCTGAGCGAACTTAAACGTCTGCTTTCTGAGGGGCGAATGCATCGTGAGAAATTGAAATATAAACTTAAAGGAATCATGAGAAAAGCTCTCTAGGCAGACTTGGGGAACGAGAATGATTAAAAAATACAGATGTTGTCTCAGGAGTTGAACAAGGCGCGGAAGCGGCTGCTCGCAACAGAACGGAAGCTACAACAAACATTCCCCTGGTGCTCAAGATACAGCATAGGTTGGTTGAGTAACAACACCGAGATGAATTAGAGCAAGGAACAGATCAGCCAGAACATATTTTGGAACGTCTGCATCAGCAGACGACAGTACGTAAGAAGCGATTGGCCAGCCTGCTGAGCCGTGTGCAGGAGTCGCCCCAGGCAGTGGGAACCAATGACCAATTGTGGATGCGAGCTGCAAGGGCGTCTATTCATCACCATCATCGTCGTCGTCATCAGCGTGACTACGTCCACTCCGCGGCAAACGCCTTTCCCGTGTTCAGCCAATCAACCCGGTCCTGTGCTTGCTGCTGACACGTCATACCCTCAAACCTCTTAGTCTCATCTGCCCAACTGTCTTTCTGTCTCCCCCTCGCTCGTTGTGCTTGTCTTAGAATCCAGCCTGTTACTCTTAATGACCAGTGGTTATCTTGTCGCGTTTCTACATGCACGGCCCATGCCCATTCTTTTTCCTGATTTCGACTAAGATGTCCTTAACATCCGTTTGTTCCTGACCTACTCTGCTCTCTTCTTGTCTCTTGAGATTACACCGATCATTTTCCTTTCCGTTCCTCGCTGCGTCATGCTCAATTTAAGTTGAACCCTCTTTGTAAGCCTTCAGGTTTCTGCTCCGTTCGTAAGTGCCGGTAAGATGCGGCTGTTATATACCTTCCTCTGGAGGTATAGTGGTAATCTACCAGTCATGATTTCGGAATGCTTGCCGAATGTGCTCCAACCCATTCTTATTATTTTAGTTACTGCAGTCTCACTGCTCGGCTCCGCGGTTACTACCTGTCCTAAGTAGACGTATTCCTTCTTAACATCCAGTGCGTCGCAACCCATTGCAAAGCACTGTTCTCTAACGAGACTTGCAGATTACTTTACTTTTCTGCATATAGTGTGCAGACCAACCTTTCTTTCCTTGTCGACTTCAGTAATCATGAGTTGCAGTTCAGCCCCTGAGGTACTCATCAATGCAATGTCATCAGCGAATCGTAGGTAACTAAGGTACTCTCCGTTAACTCGCGTCCCTAAGTCTTCCCAAACTACGGCCCCGAAAACCTCCTGCAAGCACGCGGTGAATAGCATTGGAGTGATCGTGTCTCCCTGCTTTACACCCTGGTTTATTGGGATTCTGTCGCTTTTTTAATGGAGGACTGTGGCACCTCTGGATCCACTGTAGGTTTCTTTCAGTAGATTCGTTGACGCCATGATTCCGCAATGCCTGCATGACTGCTGATATGTCGGCCGAAAGAAATCTTTTATTCTATGAAGGCTATATAGAGGGGTTGGTTGTCTTCCGCGCATTTTTCTATCACCTCATTAATAGTGTGATTCTGGACTACTGTTGAGAAGCCTGTACGGAATCCTGCTTGGTCCTTTGGTTGATTGAATTCTAATTTTGTCTGAATTCTATTAGCGTCTATTGCAGCTTGCCACGAAGACGCATCCTTTGATAACACTGTGGTCATCGGTGCCAAGACGGAAGAACTTCGTTACCAGGAGGGCAACTTCAACATGCAGACCTTGCTGAACTGTTTTTGCAAAAAGCGCCTGCAGGTGGAACACTCGAAACCGCGGAATGAGGTGCCTGTTGGCCTGATTGCCCACATCCGCTAGATGGCGGGAATGGAAGTCCTCGGTTTGCGCGCCAATTGGCGATAGAAGGTTCTGCGAAAAGAAGGGTCAGCTTGAACAGTAGAAGACTCATGATTATAGGGCAAGACAACGTCGACGACTGCGGATTCTCACAAGAATAATTTAGTTCTTCAGAAATTCGGATGTAATGTCCGTCCTTGCCCTGTGAAGCAGCAAGGAGGCGTTATCGTAAAAATGCCTGTCCAAAAGTTCTACCGCCTGGAACTCCACGATTAGCTTCACTGCACCGTCGGGAATGTTCTTTTCATCGCAAGCGCTGGTGGACCAACAGAAGAGCAATCATTAGCGTCGCAGCCACTAGAGGAGAAAACGGGGACGCTGGAATGGTAGCACAGTTTTCGCGGCCTCCAACAGTGAAAATAAAAGCCTTTCTGAACTGCAACGACGAAATTGAGTGAATGTACGGTTCCTCTGCACAATATTTATCTCTAAATTACCTGCATTTATCTCTCACATTTATCTCTAATTACCCATGCCAGATCCTATGCCTACGATTCTCCTACCTTCATTACATAACCTTATTCTCCACTGGACCTTCTTTAGAACATCATCATAAAGTTGAAGTTCTTTCGCCCTTGGTTCTTGCATTTGGCCCCTCACCAACCGACTGTCTCAGCTAACCATCGTAATCCTTCAGCACTCTACACGCAACTCTTAGTGATCACCGGTAGGGCAATATGTAGGTGATAATTGTGGCGTTTTTTTGTCAAAAAGAACCAAATGCAGAAACCGAAACTGGGCTAAATATCACGGGAGCCTAAAGCATGCTTAAGTACATTTAACTTCTTAACCAGTTGGAATCAAAATGGAGCAATTCCTGATTGTAACGTGAACTTAAAAAGGCAGTTTTTTTAATAAAGAATGAGCCAAATCATGCACCTGTTTCAATCAAAGAATGAGCCAAATCATGCACCTGTTTCAATCAAACTGAGCCACATTCATTAAAACAGCGCCGCGTCAACAGTCTAGTCATCGCAATTACACCCATGCGAAGATGGACAGCACCGACGGAAGCCCAAGTATGACGTTAATTTTATTCGCAAAATATTGCTATACCGAACATTAGAATTGTTTTACACTTCTTTTACGAGGTCTTCAGCCCCAAAAGAAATCTATCAAAGCCAAATACAGGTTTTGCTCCTGAATACCGATGATAGCGGGCTATATACATTTTAGCCGTAAGAGAGATTTGGGGTATTTAGGCGAGAGGAACACACTGACAAAAAGTTGTTGGAGCGGGCCCGGCCATATTGTCAGTAGCAAAAGAAGTGCGCTTTTATCAGTTTCAGCTACAGTGCACTTGGCTCTTTTAGGAAAATGAGCGCCACGTATCTTCATTGGTCGAAACGCATTTCTTTATTACATTCCTAAATGAAATGCCTGTTATCTGGCACTACTGTGTTCTTATTTACAAACGTTCCGCTCAAGATATTTCATTGCACCTTTAATTCAGCGGTCCTCACTCCCCTCGTCGCATAGATGCCGCAAATGGGGACAATTACAGCTGGATAGCTATTTCCTACCCTTGTAACGCTGATTCCAATCTGTAATAACATCGAGGTGATGGATGAGGCGTTAGAGAAGAAATATCTGTCCATGGCTAGATTACACGTTCTTCAAGCTCCGTGCCACCTTCTTCTCTCAGAAAAATAGCACATTCATTCTACTATAGTTCCAGATTTTAAAGCACCGGTGGTACTACAATGAGTGCATGATAAATAAGAAAGACTGTCGCACTGTTTGCGACATCACTGTAGCGCACACTTCTTACGTAGGTCAGCCGAGAATCGCGAAAATCCTCGAGTTCGCCACGCGGCTAGAGCCTATGTCGCAACGCAAATTGCGGGGGCTATTCGGAGTGCTGGAACGGAAACTCAATTTTCTAGAAAGGCGGCCGCCTGGCAACAGGTTCTTTGGGAGCTTCTCAGAGTGAACTTGTTCTGGCCGCTCTGTACGTAGAGAAGTGTGACCAGTGAGGCAATTTGCGGTCATTTGAGGTCATCGGAGTTGGGGAAAGTCTTTGGTGAAGTTAATGCTTGAGGGTGCGAAAATACTCTGCAAAAATAAATCATATAGGATAAATATAAAAATAAATCAGTGTAGGATTGCGAAGGAGATGTGGGAATCCGCGTTTTTTAAAGTATATATAAAATGCTTAGGATTTACGTAAATGTAAGCTGTCGATCAAACATTTTCGTTTCTTTCATCGCGCGTCCGGTTAGCGTCACGAATGGCACGTGCGCAAAAAGTATCATTCAATTTCAATTATTTTCACCGATATTTAAAGTCCTGTAAACGAGTCGTTAAAGGAATACGTGTTAGTTCTCGTACACAGGCATATAGGGAAATCTTTCACTATAAAAATTAATATTATTATTATTATTATTATTCAAGATAGCGACCTGCTAACAGCAAAAAAAAAATATGAATTTACCCTACACTCTTTGCGCTGCGGTGTTCTCAGACATCTACGGAGGTATTGTTTGCCCGAGGAAATTACAAAAGAAATCGAATATTTTAATGCGCTGGAAGTGGGTGCTATGCGAAAATAAACATTACCGGGTCGCTGAACAAATATGCAAAATGCTAATTATTACGTAGCAGTATAGGAAATAAAATTACGGTAACAAAGCAACAACATCATATCCGCGACCAGTGGCTAATTGAAGTTATAATTTGCCTTCAGGATCAAAAACGCAACAACCTAAACGAAAACTTCATAAATTAATCTAGTAAAAATAGCACACAAAATACGATACCAGGTGCAATATGAACAAAAGAAGAGGCCAGCATTTATGGAAAAAATTGAAACGAAGAATTGAGATTGGAACCAGAAAACAATCCTTCCTACTTCGGCGAAATATTATTTTATTGACAAGTAAAGAAAGAGCATATTTAGAAGCAGAATCCATTCAAAAATTCACTGTCATCAAACAATATTTTGTGTTATATGTAAGAGTAACAAGAAATTTAGCACAATAGGTAATGACATTTCAAAAAACGCCAGGCCTGCGCGGGAAGCGCAGCACAGTCACAGCGAAAGCTGGAAGAGCGGCATTTCTAGAGTCCGTTAAAAACTCTCTTGTGGCTTATAATACATTTACATTAACAGCGTACCCACTACGCCACAAATCATAATATTTGGGAAGTTGGGAAGCACCCACCACGACATTATTCGTTATTCTGCGGAGAAGCGAGGTACCATCTGTAAGGCATTATGCGCATTTTGTTGATGCGATGGTTGATGACGATGAAGAATTATGGCTGAGCGCTTTGTAATGGGTTAGAAGCTTTAAACGACCCACTAGTTAGGTAATTCCTATTGTGTGACGCCCGGTCGTTATTTAACCGTCCCACCACGCTTTATAACATACTTAAACCGGAGGAACGGGGAGCGAGAGAGATAGAGGGAATTAACTTTATTGAGAGCCTGAGGAAATGGATCATGAGAGCCTTATGGGCTTCCTTGGCAACCAATAGAAGTGCACTTGCGAGGAACCCACTACGCTATAAATCATCATAGTTTTTGTGCAGTAGAGAAGCAGCCACTATGGAGTTCTTCGTCATTCGGCGGAGAACCGTGGTACTCGCTAAACACCTGTAAGTCGTTAAGTGTACTTTGTTGATGCTGTGGCTGATGACGATGAAGAATTATCGCAGATGCCTTTGTAATGGGTTGGAAGCATTCAACTACCCACTCATTGCGCAATTCGCATTGTGTGACGCCCAGTTACAGAATTCATGTTTGTGTGACGCCTGGTTGTTATTTTACTCTTCTACCGCACTACATTACACATGTTAATGTGGTTCCTTCTCGACATGAAGCCTGTATAGGGTCTTTTTGCAACGCAGTTTCAAGCACCGGCGTGGCCCTGAGGTAGAACACTGGGCTCCCACGCAGAGGGCCCCTGTTCGTACCTCGTCCCATCCTGGAAATTTTTCTTATTTCCTTTTTTTCTTATTTCGTGCGATAGTGGTTACGGACACCGGCGGCGGCGGCGGACAACGACGGCGCCGAAAACGGCCGTTGAAATGATCTCATAACAGCTTTCGCCGTAAAACATATAATATGCGTCAGTGCTTAAGGTAGACCATTGGCATATATAATGGGAAACTAGGGGTTCTAGAAGACAGTCTTCAAGTCCGTCTTACAAAAAAATGTTGAAGACCCAGTCCTCTCCGGGGATGTAAATGAATAGCGAAGCTGTTTAGCACACGACTCAGAGATGACGCAGGATTTAGTCATAGCCGATCGCACACCCTGCGACAAAATCAGAAATGTCTATCCAGTGAGTTTCTAAAAACGCAATGTTCCCAACACCCTGTCTTCCCTAGCCAACACAGGACCGGTCAATCGAAGAGTAGACACAATTCAAATTTTGGGTCTTCTCAATGACACAAGGATCTGCAAGGCTACGAGTAGTCTCGCAGGGCATACCAACAGTACTTTAAGGCTCCTGAACAGGGTCTCAAATCAAAATGCATGTATCAAGGCTGACAGTCTCATCAGAGCATAGGAGGCCTTCTTCATCAGTCATGTCATATATGCATCATGCATCATACCTGAACGGGGGGAAAGGAGAGAATGTTAAGCTAGACGCACTTATATGCTCAGGACCCAAAAAAGCTCTGGGACTCCCGCAAGGAACGAGTACCGCACACCTCAACACGTTAGGACTTTATAACACTATAGATGAGCTCATTGAGGCTGATTTTGCTAAGGCAGTGCGCAAAATTCGAGATGAAGTCTGAATACTGCCTCTAGGAGGAAGCGTCGCCAAGTTCAAACTACCCAAGTAAGGTGAAGGCACAATTACTTGTGGATCCCATACCTAGAAACATTCACCCCGTCCACAACAAGGACAGAAGGGACGCCAGGGCCAAATGCATTCTGGGCAAACTGCACCAACCGCAAAGCTCTGCATTTTTTTCAATGAAAATAGCTATGGATCGGACACCCACTACCCTATCGCTATGGTGTATGAGAACGGCAAATTAATAAGCGCGACATCACTAATAACGAGCTCGATTCATGCCCCCAAAGAAGCAAGCATAGCACTGGCAAAACAACGACGAAAGGCTCCACGATTTTTGCGATTTCTGTACAGCTATTACGAATTGCTCAGCAGTCTTCATCTCAATAGAAGCACACAACTTACTTTTAAACAGTCTTAACAATCGTATTTCATCATCATCATCATCATCAGCCTGTCTACGCCCACTGCAGGGCAAAGGCCTCTCCCATGTTCCGCCAATCAACCCGGTCCTGTGCTTTTTGCAGCCACGTTATACCTACAAACTTCTTAATCTCATCTACCCACCTAATTTTCTGTCTCCCCCTCACGTGTTAGCCATCTCTTGGAATCCAGTCAGTTACCCTTAATGACCACCGGTTATCCTGCCGACGTGCTACGTGCCCGGCCCATATCCATTTCGTCTTGATTTCAACTATGATATCCTTAACCCCCGTTTGTTCCCTGACCCACTCTGCTCTCTTCCTGTCTCTTAAGGTTACACCTATCATTTTCTTTTCCATCGCTCGCTGCGTCGTCCTCAATTTAAACGAGTACTGACATGAATTTTAAAATTTTTCGGGTTGTGTCTCTAAATGAAAGCACGGGTGTCGAGAACCCTAAAAAGAGTGTCGTGGTGCCTGGGGATGCATTGCATATATTTTTAATACCGCTTCTTTCAACCAGCAGTTTCGGTTTCGGTTTCGAGAGGGCGGCTTCATAGTGACGTGTCAAGTCTGCCCGTGACGTCACGGGCAGACTGCAACCCACGAAATATGCACCTGCTGTCCTTTGCTGTCAGTCGAACGTGGTTCATGATGAGTGAACTGTCGTCCAGTGCCTCCGACAGCGATTACTGTGATTTAGGCTGCATGCAGAACCCAGATTTCGCAAACCAAGCGAGCTGACTTGAAACGTCATAGGGCTCTCCATGCGGTGAAGCTGCCTTGCAGATGCTGGGAGATGAAAACTTTAAAATCAAACTTAAATATTTATACGCGTTTCCCGGATGCGGTGTGGGGAGAGCGTTAACACTACGTGCCAAGGAAACCAAAAACGTCCGTTTTGCTGCACTTCAAAATCGTGTCAGTACTCCTTCAAGTTGAACCCTCTTTGTAAGTCTCCAGGTTTCTGCTCCGTAGGTAAGTACCGGTAAAATGCGGCTGTTATATACTTTCCTCTTGAGAGATAGTGGTAGACTACCATTCATGATTTGATAATGCTTGCCGAATGAGCCCCATCCCATCCTTATTATTCTAGTTATTTCACTCTCATGGTTCGGCTCCGCGGTTACTACCTGTCCTAAGTAGACGTACTCCTTTACAACTTCCAGTGTCTCGCCACCTATCGCAAAGCGCTGTTCTCTGCCAAGATTGTTCCACATTACTTTAGTTTTATGCATAATAATTTTCAGAACTACTCTTCTACTTTCCGTATCGAGTTCAGTAATCATGAGCTGTAATTCGTCTCCCGCGTTACTCATCAATGCAATGTCATCCGCGAATCGCAGGTTACTGAGATACTCTCCATTAACTCTTATCCCTAATTCTTCCCAATCTAGGGCCCTGAAAACGTCGTGTAAACACGCGGTGAATAGCATTGGAGAGATCGTGTCTCCCTGCCGTACGCCCTTCTTTATTGGGATTCTCTCGCTTTCTTTATGGAGGACTATAGTGGCTGTGGATGCGCTGTAGATTTCTTCCATTATGTTTATATAGGCTTCGTCGATGCCCTGATTCCGCAGTGCCTGCATGACTGCTGATGTCTCCACCGAATCAAATGCCTTCTCGTAATCTATGAAGGCTATGTATAGGGGTTGGTTGTATTCCGCGCATTTCTCTATCACCTGATTGATAGTATGAATATGGTCTATTGTTGAGGAGCCTGTACGAAATCCTGCCTGGTCCCTTGGTTGATTGAACTCTAATTTCGTATTAATTCTGTTAGCAATTACTTTTGTAAATAGCTTGTAGACAACGGACAGTAAGCTGCTGGGCCTGTAATTTTTCAGGTCCTTGACGTCCCATTTCTTATGGATCAAGATGATGTTGGCATTCTTCCAAGATTCTGGTATCCTCCCCGTCGAAAGACACCTCGTATACAGGGTGGCCTGTTTTTCTAACATAACCTCTCCACCGTCTTTCAACAGGTCTGATGTTACCCGATCCTCACCAGCGGCTTTGCCTCTTTGCATTCCCTTTAGGGCTTTATTTACTTCTCCTGTCAATACTGGTGGGATGTCAGATTCCTCTGGGATATTACTGCTTCTTACGTTATCATCCTGACTGTCTCGGCTGCTGTACAGATCTCTGTAGAACTCTTCCGCTACCTCAACTATTCTATCCATATTGGTTGTGACCTTGCCTTCCTTGTCCCTTAATGCATACATCTAATTTTTGCCTATGCACATTTTTGTCTTCGTAGCTTTGAGGCTTCTTCCGTTCTTTAGAGCATGCTCAATTCTCTCCATATTATACTTTCGTATGTCGGCTACTTTACGCCTATTGATTAACTTCGAAAGCTCCGCAAGCTCTATTTTGTCTGTTGCATTTGAGGCTTTCATGGCTTGACGTTTCTTAATGAGGTTTTTCGTCTCTTGGGATAGCTTACCAGTGTCGTGTTTAACGACTATACCCCCGACTTCCACTGCACACTCCTTAATGATACTAGTCAGATTATCATTCATTGCGTCAACGCTAAGGTCGGTTTTCTCGGTTAAAGCCGCGTACCTACTCTGAAGTGAAACTCTGAATTCCTGTACTTTCCCTCGCAGAGCTAGTTCATTAATCGGCTTCTTGCGTATCAGTTTCTGCCGTTCATTCCTCACGTCTAGTTGAATTCTAGATCTTAACATTCTATGGTCCACTGCATCGGATCTTGTTAACTACTTCCACATCCTGTACAATGCCCGGGTGGTCGCACATTATGAAGTCTATTTCATTTTTAGTTTCTCCATTAGGACTCCTCCATGTCCACTTACGAGTAGCCCGTTTTCTGTAGAAGGTATTCAAGATCCGTAAATTATTGCGTTCTGCGAACTCTACTAGTAACTCCCCTCTGGCATTTCAAGAGCCGATGCCATATTCCCCAACTGCATGATCTCCAGCCTGCTTCTTGCCTACCTTTGCATTATAGTCGCCCATCAGTACAGTATACTGTGTCTTTACCTTACTCATTGCTGATTCTACGTCTTCGTAGAAGCGTTCAACCAGTTCATCATCATGGCTGGATGTAGGCGCGTAGGCCTGTACCACCTTCATCTTGTACCTGTTATTAAACTTAATTACGATAAATATCACCCTCTCATTAATGCTATAGTATTCCTTTATATTGCCAGCTATATTTTGATGACCCCACCCCTAGTTCTCTTCTGTCCGCTAAGCCACGATAGCATAGAACGTGTCCGTTCTTCAGCACTGTATAAGCCTCATGTGGCCTCCTAACCTCACTGAGCCCTATTACATCCCATTTAACACCCTCCAATTCCTCGAATAGTACAGCTAGACTTGCCTCACTAGATAAAGTTCTAGCGTTATACGTAGCCAAGTTCAGATTCCAATGGCGGCCTGTCCGGACCCTGAGATTCTTAGCACCCTCTGCTGCGTCGCAGGTCTGACTGCCGCCCTGGTCAGTTGCTTCGCAGCCGCTGGGGACTGAGGGCCGAGGGTTAATTGGTGTATTCATGTGGGAGGTAGTGGCCATGTACTACACCAGGGTGGCGAATCCTGCTCTGGTGAGGGAGTGCATTGCTGGCTGTGGTCGGCAGTGAGGCTGCACCCCAGGCCTTTTTCCACAATTCCATCATCACGCGGAACTTTTGTTTTATCCGGTTGGGAATTGTCTGGCACCGGGATTCGAACCACGGACCTCTTGCATGCGAAGCTGATGCTCTACCCACTACGCCATCGCTGCATTCCAACCGTATTTACGAGAAACTAGATAGCTCATGTCTGGTCTGTTTTCCGGCTCATCAGTGCCACTCGGTCAGCCCCAATTGTTGCAGTCGTAACGAGCAAGCTCACTCTGCTGTGCGAGATCTCACATGTCGCGCACCAGAGCAGGAGCTGCTCCAGGATGACTGCGGCTTCTGCAAAGCCCCGCTTAGTACTTTTCACAAGGTCACCTCACACTATAGGGACAGCCGGAAACTTTTCCCTCCCCGCACCAGAAGCTCAACCGGGCTCAGGCAGTCACATTAGGAATGATTCAAACCAAATCTTATTCCACACCTGTCCTGCTGAATGTAAATGTCATGGACGCAATTCGTGTCTATTTGGTGATGTGTTCTGGCTGTGTCCCAACCAAAGCGCTTCGTTTCTCCCCATTATGGGCGACGGGAGTCGGCGCATATTCATCGAAGTTCTCGAATATCACCTCCTGGCCGTCCGGAGAGCTCATGACATCACGAAAGCCTTTGTCCTACCGGTGTCTACGTTGCCGGAGCCATCAACTTAGCGTGGGGACTTTTCCTCTCGGGCCATAGTTTCTCTGGACCAAAATAAAGTTCTTGCCGCGCCATGTCTAGGGAGACCCTTTTCAGTTTCCCATATGCTCTGGTAAAATTTCCCAGTTGAGTAGTATGCGCCTACCTGCAGTGACATGCGTCATCTTGTCTGGCTTGCTGTACCCGCTTGACGTTTCGTGCACAATCTTAACTGGTGGTTGGCGTCCATATGTTCTCTTCTTCACTTTTGGAGAACCAGTGGTGAATAGTGAGGTCGGTTGAATCTGTGTGGCACACGCGTTTTTCTCCGGTCACACCCATTTTTAGATGACATATTGGCATACACTGCACATTTGCAATGAAAGCAGCGAAAACAGCGCTGCACAAGGAGAATGTGCTCCTCGTTATTGTTTTCTGCTGTTTGCGGTGCGTTCAGCAAGTCATGAACCAACCAGCTCAAGTGCATGTACTTACTCAGTTCGTTCTGTTGCATTGCATGGAATGAAATAGCAACTGGTGAAAACACAGTTCATACAGCACAGTGAAGCAGAAAAGGAAAGCATGGACAACGCAAACGGGAAACTGACACAGGTTTCATTGCCATGCATACCTGTGTGCCCATACTGAGGCTCCCCAGTTTCTCATTCATTTTATTTAACATGCTCAACAATACCAATCTGAGAATTTAAGGTTCTCCGTCATTTCGGGCATTCGATTACAATATGTGACGTATGAGGCCAGTCAGGAGAAGCCGACGATGAAGAAGTGAGCGCGTGCAATGGAATAAAAGTATGGCGTCTGTGCCGCTGGACATCTCTCATTCATAGCGTCACAAATATATATGTCCGCGTTTCCCATAAGTTACTTTGCATGTTTGTCCGTATGTATAAAATGGTTGTGAAGAGCCACGAGCAAGAATGTTATAAAACACTGGAGCAAGCAGGTAACGGCTCAAGGAGGGGGTTACACAGACTGAGAGCTTCCTCTCATCCTGCGCGTGCTGCATTGTTGTAATGACACGCACTTTGCCTTCATTTTTCTCCACAACGTTAGTTCTGGCTTGCGACGCAGAGCTGTTCCAAAACAGTAGAGGTCTCATACGTCGGTCCAGGGCTAGGCAGGGATACTCAGAAAAGTATTCCACAATACTGATATCGACATACATGTGCTGGAGGCCTAAAATAAAGGTACTGAGGTACACCTTTCTGACGTAAGGGATATACTTTCGTAACAAAACGAAAAAGTATCCCGGAAGAATTAGACACCGGAATACATTTTCTTTTATTTCGGAGATGTTGATGTTCCGCAAAGAGATTTGAGTGCTGCATAAATATTGTGAATAATGTTGCAGCGCATTCGGACTTGCAAGCCAAGCATATCAATCGTATCACTAAGGAGCACCAGCGAATAAAGAAAAACTATATACTTATATTACATGCAAGGTCTGTTTTACAGAGACTGTTGCTGCGTTAAATGCACTTAAACAGCAGCAGCTGCTCAAATAGGTTCTCTTCGGGAGAGCGTCGGTTGGGCGTCAACACAGGACTCGTGAACTGGCAAGGTCTCTCTACCGCTGCAGACGTGCACAAGTTCGTGTTATAACGAATAAATATCTTCAGGGGGGACAGGGGCTATTCTCTGTTCAGCCTCCCTCGCCCGAAGCAAACTGCCGGACCAGTTTTAAATAAAGATTATTCATTCATTCATTTACGGCCGGAAATTCCTGCAGCAAGGCCGTATCTCTTCTCGAGTCATCCATGCACCGAAAAAATAAAGGGCGCTGTACCGGCCTTGACAGAAGGCCGTGCGTTCTGCAACGGCCCCTACAGCGATGAAAATTACCGTTGGCAGGACAAGAAAGAACAACTGAATCATCTCCATATATCCTGTCATCTCTCACATATTAAACATACGGCTTGTTTTTCTCCCTATGAGGATTTTCAGATTTATGAAGACAAAGAACGGAGGCGATGAACAGAAAAGAAATCTAATGAACTGGTTTCTCTAACTAGGTCCTGTCTCGGAAAATATATTAGAGCGTCCACTGAATTATATTGGATCGCAGGAACTATCGCAGGCCTTATGTGGAAATGTGTCGCTTTGATGTATTCTTCTTGACAAGCACACAGCATGGATAAGTATTTTTCTTCGTGAAAGTGATCCAGCACTCAAACACATTGAAAGACATGGCAGGACAGGCGCTGTTTCTTACGAAGAGATAGTTTATAAATATTCGTTTCTCTGTCAACAAGCATGCAATGATGAAGTCCAAACAGAAGTAGGCTTATAATACTGTTCTTTGTGGCATCGTTTTCTATATTGCCTGAAATATAAAACCGCACCTCTGAATTCTCTTCAACACTACTTCTGTGTTGCAGCGAGTGCTTGGCATTTTTTGTGTCCGTTGCCTGGGGCTTTTATGCGTCTTTTCAGTCTCTAACTCTCAAGTGGTGATCTGTTTTTCTGCAGTGGTCAGTCTCAGCGTGCTCATCGAAACAGGGAAAAAAAGCAGACGCTTCGCAAACAACAGCTTCCGCTGTGTGGAAGACGTCGTCGAGACCGCCTCCAGGAGACTATCTGTCATGCAGGGAACTTGTGACAGATGTCTGTTGGTGACGCTCTTCTTTAAGAAAGAGTACTCTGCTCAGATTTATGATTTCGTTCTGGCTGCCATGGAAGACATCAAAATAAAAGGTGGCGCGTCAAGGTGAGTGAAGCTTGGGTGTGTATTATCTCTCGCATGAAATAATTTGCTGTATTCATACGAAGTGCCGCGAGCGAAAGGTGCGCTGTGAAATGTGCACAGTAGGAAGTCTAACAGAGGACCGAAAATGAGAATACCAAGTTTGTTCGAGATCAGACCTCAATTAGGTGCTCTCGTATTATTTTGAAAAAATAAGTAAGGTCATACGCAGCTCGTCGGGTGAATACGAGAAATTGCAGTATAGTGACGACCACTTTTTATTTATATCCATAATTTTTTTACATCTACTGAGGGACATAGACACACCGTTATATTTCGCCCCAGTGATATTTTTGTAAGTCCAGCGGTTGACCTGATGATTCCTCTCTTTTCAGAAGTACTTAGCGTACAGCGTGCTTGTTTTCTAACAGTGCGTCGACCGTACAGCAAGGCTGTATATCGCTTTTGCATTCACTTCGTTAGCGAGCAAAAATGTGTTTGCCACGAAAAATTGGCGAAGCCTGCTACCCGCCCCTGGTCTTCGAAAAATGAGCAAGTCGTACGCGGGCAAAAATTTGTGCCGCAAAAATTGGGCACCGACATAGCTTGGCAAAACAGAGGCATCTCAAGTGTCTTTTCGGTATCATATACAAGTTAGCAAGTTCGAACCACCACCACGGAAGGCTGTAGCTAGGTGAGGCAGAAGCTGCTCTGTTGATCCATCGGCTTTCTCCCACCCTTCCGTGCGCCCTGGGTCTTTGCTCAATCGATGCGATGTCGACAAACGTGCTGAAACGTCTGAAACTAGTGCCTTTTCGTGTCCTCCAATATCAAGCAATCTAAAAGGCATTCGCCTTTCGCCATTACGGTTTTTCATCCTCTGCCATGTGACGCAACTCAGGTGATCCAGAAGCCACTAGGGTACATCGCCGCGTTACACAACCCTTATATATGCTTAGTCCTCTTGCTCAGCCATTATGTCACTGCGTGGGCCGGAACTCTTTCGTTGCGTGTTCCCTGCGGCGGCCGCTAGATGATACAACCCGTACAGCCAGATCCGCGCTTAGACAATAGGCTCGTGCTCTCCTCATGCGTGTACGTCAGACCAGCCGCGAAGCAAAACAGCAGTCCTTTTACGTCATACTTCTGTGCACGCTGGGTTTCACGTGGCTGTCATCGTATGCAATTTATGTACCGTTTTTATATGCCGGCTATATGGCCGAATGTGTAGAGCCACGATTACGTTAAATGCCCGCATTGCCGTGGTAGGGGATTGAGCTGCTGCACTGAAAGTAACCCTGTTAAAACCCCTTCGCTGAACATTTTTTGCAGTAAGATTAGTCAAAAGATGATATATATGAACTTCGGATGTACAGTTCACTTTTTGAGCCCTATTTCAACTATTGCCAATCAGTGTGAAGTAACACGTCCCTGTTGAAATTTAGCCTTGTTTATACGTTATCGTCGAACAATGTTGTCAGCCAACACTAACACAAGCAGAAAATACAAGCAACAACTTCCCACATAACGTTTGTTTCCACATTTACATAGATGTATAGCCAGAGAGAAAAAAAAACATTACATGGAGTGGCATGCACACATAGATGAATTTCTAAGGAACGACAGTTCTTTACCACATAAGATAATACACAAGGTACTCATGCACATGTAACCTAGAGATGACATAGCTTCAGCTCAGCTTCAACAATCTATCTTGTTAGCCTTCAGTTCTTGGAGTTGCTTCTTGGTATATTCTGTGGCACAGTCACTAGCGCGAAAAACCTCCCGGAAGAAGGCTTGGGAAAGGACGGAGCGCTAGACTTGAACTAGCCAATTTTTTCAGAAAATGCTCGAAGAAGCCACCATGTCATCAAATAAATGCGCAGACACATGCACAAATGGATGTGTGACAAAGGAGAGAGCCACTTCAGAAACTGATAAACAGCAGTAACAGGACGCGATGAGGCGCCATCTAGCACAACTAACCATCTTCGGTTTTGCAACTAACTTCGTTATCGAAGAATAGTCTTACTGTTTTTTGTCTTGAATTTAGGATCTGGCCATTTTTATTCTAAATGCTTTTCCTGGAATTTTGAATAAACGAATGTCTATTGCAAAGTACAACTTGTCACTGGAGATACATAAAAGAGTGCACTTGAAGAAGTAAGTACAGCACACATCAGAGAAATGTCATCACCAACGCGTCTGGTGAGAGGATCGGCTCCATGCTTTGTAGCAGAAAAAAAAACAAGGTAATGTCTTCTATACGCTCAACAATTGCCACCGAGGCAAAGAATCCAACAATTTTACATCGACGCTATCTTTCCTGACCAAACATTGGGCAACTGTAAATAATCGGACCAACGCGTATTCCCCGAATCTCGGTTTTTTTTCGTAGCAATATCGCCCAACTACTCGCGAGGCCTGCTTCGACTGAAATTGCAACGTTAGTCCACTCAAAGCTATCAGTTTCAACACTTGACGCCACGAGACCATATGAAGTTCTGGCTCCCGCTTGAGAGGTGAGAGTTAGAAGCGAGGGTTAAGTCCAAGTCACCGCACCAATGACGCCACTGTTCGTAAGACACATTAAAACAAGGCCCTCAAGCCGAATGTGCCGCTATGGCGTCTCTTGTTGCTTCTGTCTTGACAAACAAATGGGTCTTGGTTGGAACAGATCAAGACAAGATATGACGTGAACTTTACTGGAGACCCGAGGAATTAATATTTAGGGGAGCCGGATGCCCCCCTAGAACTGAGCAAGATAGACTGTTTTTCAGCACTTGAAGAGATTGATCGCATCTCTTGAACAGATTGATCGTATGGTTGCATCACTTTCAATACGCTTATCCCAGCTGCAGTAAACGTCACCTTTCTGTTTTACTTCGCGTTGTCGTTCCGCCTCGAAACTCCAGGGAAGGAAAGTGCAACTGCAAGTGCTCTGATTTCATTATTGTATTAGTTCGCCGTGCCTTCTGGTTGCGGTCATAGTGCTTTATGACTTTTCAACGTTTGTTGCCTTATGGAGCAAAAATCAATTTTTGTGTGTGTTCTCCCGATGCCGTGTATCCTAACTGCAAGTTACTGAAGCGTCTTCCGCTGTATTTTCTTTTTCTAGTGACTGCAGTTAAGTACTCAAAGCTTCGTTTGTCTTGTGTGCCCGACCAACCGTATAGTAAGGATGGTAGTGACCTCGTCGCCACTGAGGTTATCTTGTATCCAAGAGGCAAGATCACTCTTATTGGAAAAGGAAAGGAAGGGCTTGACCACTAGACTTCAATATCGTCTGGTTTCAAGTACGCACCACTAACAGTGGCTAATGCTAGATAGCGTTGACCCTCCAATACTACAGCAGCAAATTGGTACAACATAATGATTGCGCTGTCAACCTATTTTAGGTATAGTTAATAAAACAGTTACCCACCAGGGATTGCTCGACATATTACCTAAGTAGGTTTGGGGGTATTGATCTAATAATGATATTATTGAAGGCAAGTTATTAAATTACATCGCGTAACCTATTAACTTGCTGCAACAGACTACACGGGAAACTGCTCTTTCTTGCAGATGGATCAACAAATGCGAGTGTGTTCTCGTCCTGCAGTCAACTAAAGTCCACATGCTTTTCCCTACCCTATATGGTAACCGACGGTCCTAGAGGCGCTCGTGCGTTGTTTTTAAAGTACGTTATGGCTGTGTAGTGTCCGTGTTTGTTGGCGATCATTGCATATACGTTGACGTCACAAGCGGCCTTCAAATTTGCGCCCAATGCATTGGTATCGTAGCATATGCAAGGCGCTATTGCGTAGGCTGTCACCTCTACCAGATTGCACCATTCCAGTTCGTATAATTGCCGCGAGCACCATGACAACCTTGTATTGCTGCACAAATAAATTGATAGTATGCGTTTAATAGTTTAGGTACGGTGAGCGTCTTAGAGGCGAGACAGCGACGGGACAGCAGTCAGTTCCCCGAAACGGAACCAGCACGAGCACCAACCACAACAACCGTCTTCTTCATCGTTCTCTATGGTAACCGTATTTATCACTACAATCACTTCCCGGCAGAAAAGGAGCCATCCTGGCGACCTATGGCACAGGTAATACTGGTGGGTCGTAGTGAGGTTTCAATCAATCGACATGAACAGTCTCGCGCCCGCGGCGGCGTTGATCCGTAGGTGGCTGAAGAGGCTCAATAACGTAGTTGACCGGTGAAGTCTGGCGTAGGACCCGGTAAGGACCGTCATACTTAGGGACGAGCTTTGCGGGAAGGCCGGGGGCAGATGAGGGCACGCGAAGCCACACGATTGTTCCAGGTGAATATGACGAAGCAGATAAGTTTCGGTCATGAGAGTGTTTTTGGCGGGCCTGGTCGTGCGTGGTAAGCGAGCGTGCGAGCTGCCGACATTCTTCGGCATAAGTGGCGGCTTCGGCTAGAGTCGTAGTTTCTGAGGGGTCCGGTCGGTACAGAAGAATAGTATCCAAGAACGAGGAAGGTTCCCGACCATAAAGCAGGAAGAACGGAGAAAACCCCGTAGTAGACTGAATGGCGCTGCTGTAAGCATACGTGACAAACGGCAGTATGCGGTCCCAATTCGTGTGGTCATCGGAAACATACATGGAGAGCATGTCGCCGAGTGTGCGATTGAAGCGCTCGGTCATCCCGTTGGTTTGCGGGTGATATGCGGTAGTACTTCGATGGGCAACGTTGCATTCGCGGAGGAGGGCTTCTACGGCTTCGGATAAGAAGGAACGTCCGCGGTCACTGAGTAGCTCGCGAGGTGCACCATGCCGAAGAACGAGCTTTCGAAGGATGAACAAGCCGACCTCACGCGCTGTGGCCTCTGGAAGCGCGGAAGTTTCAGCGTAGCGCGTGAGGTGGTCCACAGCGACGATCACCCAGCGGTTGCCATCTGGTGTGTACGGTAGGGGACCGTACAAATCGATCCCGATGCGGTCGAACGGCCGAGAGGGACAGGGCAGTGGCTGGAGTAGACCTGTGGTCGTGTGCACAGAGCTCTTCCGGCGTTGGCACTTGGAGCGTGAACGGACGTAGTGCCGAACAAAGCGGTACATTCCGCGCCAGTAGTATCGAATCCGGAGGCGTGCATATGTCTTCACCACACCAGCATGGGCGCATTGCGGATCCGCGTGAAAGGAGGCACAGACGTCGGAACGTAGATGGCGAGGAATTACCAGCAACCATTTGCGGCCATCAGACAGGTAGTTTCGGCGGTACAGGAGGCCATCACGGATTTTAAAGTGGCGAGCAGTGCGTCGAAGCGAGCGGTTGGTTGTATGTGGAGACGCCTGAGACAGATGCTCTAGGAGAGAGGCTATCCATGGATCCTGGCGTTGCTCAGATGACATGTCGGCATGTTCAAGAGATGAACAATCGCAGCTCGAAACAGACGCAACACCATACTCATGGGGAAGTGGCGAACGAGAAAGAGCGTCGGCATCCGAATGCTTACGGCCTGACCGATAGATGACACGGATGTCATAATCTTGAAGACGGAGGGCCCAACGAGCTAGGCGACCAGATGGGTCTTTTAATGACGATAACCAGCACAAAGCGTGGTGATCAGTCACGACGTCGAATGGGCGGCCATATACGTAAGGTCGAAATTTCGTGATTGCCCAAACGATGGCAAGGCATTCTTTTTCCGTGACTGAGTAGTTCTTTTCTGCTTTAGTGAGAGTGCGACTGGCGTAGGAAACGACATACTCGTCGAAGCCAGATTTACGCTGGGCAAGAACAGCACCGAGGCCTACTCCACTAGCGTCCGTGTGGATTTCGGTTGGAGCATCCGGGTCAAAGTGGCGTAGGATAGGTGGGGATGTCAGAAGATGGCGTAAAGAGGCGAATGCTTTGTCGGAAGCGGAAGACCACGCCGAAATGTCTTGGTTGTCGGCAAGTAGCTGTGTGAGTGGGGCGATTATCGTCGCGAAATCGCGCACAAATCTGCGAAAGTACGAACAAAGGCCTATGAAGCTACGGAGTTCTTTTAGTGTAGACGGCCTGGGAAAGTCGGCGACAGCGCGAAGCTTGGCAGGATCGGGACGGACACCATCCTTGCTGACAACGTGCCCTAAGATGGTAAGCTGGCGTGCGGCGAAATTGCACTTCTTCAAGTTCAGCTGCAGTCCCGCGTCCGCAAGGCAAGTGAGGACGCTTGCGAGGCAAGTGAGGTGGGAGTCGAAGTCCTTCGAGAAAACGACGATGTCATCCAGATAGCACAGGCACGTGTTCCATTTTAGGCCTCTTAGGATGTTGTCCATCAGACGTTCGAAGGTGGCAGGTGCATTACAGAGGCCAAACGGCATCACGTTGAACTCGTACAGTCCGTCAGGAGTTACAAACGCAGTCTTGGGGCGGTCGGCTTCATTCATAGGAACCTGCCAGTAGCCCGATCGAAGGTCTAAAGAAGAAAATAACTCTGCTCCTTGCAGGCAATCGAGAGCGTCGTCAATTCTGGGCAGCGGGTAAACATCTTTTCGCGTGATCTTATTAAGACGCCTATAATCAACGCAGAATCTGATGCTGCCGTCCTTTTTTTTCACCAGCACAACCGGGGAGGCCCAAGGGCTGTGTGAAGGTTGGATTACGCCACGTTGAAGCATGTCGCTCACCTGCTCGTCGATGACCCGGCGTTCAGCGTGAGAGACTCGATACGGATGCTGGCGCAAAGGTGCGTGGGTGCCGGTGTTAATGCGGTGGACTATGGCAGACGTGCGGCCCAAAGAACGTTGGTTATGGTCGAATGACGTCTTCAAGCGATCAAGCAGCGCCAAGAGTTGCGTACGCTGAGCAAGGGGGAGTTCAGAATCAATCGATGGAAGGAATGCCTCGAGAGATGAAGTGGTAGTGGTATCAGAGGTAATGCTGTTGACGTGAGGAGTTGTCGAGCCATCAAGCAGGTGACTGGAGTAAACAGAGACTATTTCCTCAAGGTGACCTATTAGTTCGCCGTGGAACAAGGTGGCTGGGGAAGAAAACTGGTTCGTGATATAGATGGCGCCGCAAGAGTTTTCTATAGTGACAACTGCGAATGGGAGAAGGAAGCTCTTGCGAGAGCCAAATGCTTCGGAGGGTGTAAACAGGGCAGTGACAGAGGACGCGCCGTCGCAAGAGAGTGGCACAAGAACAGAGGACAGAGGAGGAATGTGAGTGTCTGCAGCGACGACGACTCGAGAAGATAATGCCTGGTCAGAGGGCCCGTCATACATCGGCGTTTGACACAGCGGCAGTTCACACATCGTTGACAACTCTAGTTCGGCACGCGCACAGTCAACGACGGCATGATGAGCGGAAACGAAGTCCTTGCCCAAGATGATGTCATGCGAACATGGTGAAAATACGACAAATTCAACTGCATACAAAACGTTCTGTATGACTAGCCGAGCTGTGCACGCCATAGAAGGCTGGATGTGGTGCGAAGTTGCCGTACGGAGAGAGACGTCGGAAAGCGGAATCGTAATCTCCTTTAACTTGCGGCACAGTTCACCACTCAGCACAGACACAGCAGCACCAGTATCAACGAGCGCTTGCACAGCTACGCCATCAATATACACAGGTATTTCGTTGGCGGGTAGAAATCGAGGCCTTGAAGTTTTCGATATGAGCGCAGCTCTTGCCTCGGGAACTGCGACGGTTAGTTTTCCGCTGGGACGGGTGGCGGGCGACGAACCATAGGCGAAATGGAACGGCGCCGTGGTGAGGGTGACCGATGCCTGTCGAAGCCGCGACGACTTGACGATGACGTGTCCGACGTGGGGTGGAAGGAACTCGACTGAGGTGGCTCTGTACGATAGTAGCCGTACCCTTCTTCGCCAGCACCTTGGCGGAAATCACGGCGACGACAGAAACGGGCGACATGGCCAGGGAGACGGCAGGAGTAGCAGATCGGCCTTTTGTCGGGTGTGCGCCAAGGATTGGAGGACGGTGGTGCGGGACGGCGAAAAGGGGGCGGGTCCGGGCGTACAGGCGGACTTGCTGCGTAGAAGGCATTAGCCTGTCGAGCAGGGTCCGTGACGAGTGGTAGCGACAGCGATGGTCGTCTGGCGACCTCAGCGTAAGTCAGAGGTGCGGAGGTAGGCGAAGGATGGTAGGTGGAAGGGAGAGCGTCAGAGACTTGCTCCTCTATCGCTTGTCTGAGCGTCGGGGTCAGCGTATGCGCACTGGCCGGAACGTAAGGCACAAGAGACAGTTGTCGCGCCACTTCTTCGCGGACGAACTGCTGTATCTGTTGCATTAACGTGGTCTGGTCGGTAGAAACAGCGCCAACGGTTAATGCAGACGTTGCGGCCGTGTCGAAGCTCGGGTGTCGCGTAGAAATGCGCTGTCTCCGCAGCTCGTCGTAGCTCTGACAGTACTGAGTCACCTCTGCGACAGTTTGGGGGTTTTTGGCAACGAGCATGTGGAAGGCGTCGTCTTCAATACCTTTCATAATGTGCCGGATTTTGTCAGTGTCAGACATGTCTGGATTGACACGACGGCAGAGGTCCACAACATCCTCGATATAAGACGTGAAGGTCTCACCAGAACGCTGCGCGCGGCCGCGCAAGCGCTGTTCGGCGCGGAGCTTGCGAACAGCGGGTCGGCCGAATACTTCCGCGAAGCGTGTCTTAAAGGACGACCAGTTAGGAATGTCAGCTTGGTGATTGTTAAACCACAGCTGTGCCACACCGGCCAGATAGAAGTGAAGGTAGCCAAGTTTATCGGCTTCATCCCACTTATTGTGCGCGCTTACTATTTCGTATGAAGATAGCCAGTCTTCGGAGTCTTGGTCGTCGGAGGCGTTGAAAATCACCGGATCCCGCTGTCTTGGCATGCCGGAACAGGTAAGAGATGGGGTTGGGGTAGCAGCTTGCTGGGCCATGTCGTCAGGAATCGACGAGGCGGGGGGTAGAGTCCGAGAACGAAGTTCCAGGGTGAAGAACCCAGCACGCTCCACCAATTGATAGTATGCGTTTAATAGTTTAGGTACGGTGAGCGTCTTAGAGGCGAGACAGCGACGGGACAGCAGTCAGTTCCCCGAAACGGAACCAGCACGAGCACCAACCACAACAACCGTCTTCTTCATCGTTCTCTATGGTAACCGTATTTATCACTACAAAATAAATAAATAAATACAAAAAAATAATCTGGATTACTAGAACGAGTAGAAAGTGGTGCTGCACGAGCAATATCCTAGGCGAAAGCAAAATTCGTCCGTCCTGTGCACGCAAAATCTGCTAGTGCATATAGGGTACAGAAATTGGACAAGTCCGCTTACTCACCACTGGTCCACTAAAGCTACAGGAGAGGACACAAGGGCAGCGAGCACCAATTAAGGTTTGTGGTTAGACGCAACAAACAGTTGAGAAAGAGTTTCATGAACGATGAGGTTTGACCTAGTGATAGACACCGCAGTCGTACTTCTCACCTTCGCTGGTTCGCTATCTATATGTAGTGCCTGGGCAGTGATTTTTTTGTAATTATAGTGCAATTGCCGACATTTTTTATGGATATTGCTTAACAGTATAGAAAAAGCGCTTAGCAAGGAATGTCCCTGCAGCTGACGTCTCGGCATGCGGAATTGTCTTAGTCAGAGCAGCAACTGCGTTCTTTAGCACCGCTCTTATATGCGCCTTCCACACTTTACCCCACACTCTAATGTGGAGGACGAAAATAGCAGTGTTTGCTCTCCTCAATAGCTCCATTCTTCCTAAGCTTCTTCCACGCTGGTACCATGATACGAATCCAAAGTAAACGTGTATTTCAAGCTGCCCGTCCAAAATATGAGAAATTAACGTAGCCCTTCCAGGTGTCCTCACGCCTGATACGTCCGTTCTAATTCAATCGGCAAGCGTGTCAATCAAGAATACGCTGCCGTTGCGTATTTTTCTTTTACTTCATTTGATAACATACGCCAGCTATGTACGAAAAAAAGTGAGTTGCTCTGCAATGGTGAACCGATGAATACGATAGCAACAAATTGAAGTTTTATGCGAAGTAACAATAGCAGTTACGTCCTCTAGGATCTGATGTGGCGTCACTCTACAAAAAGGTTTGCGTAAGGAAATACGGCGACTCCAGCGAGCGAAGCGGTTTTCGTGCTGTATATTCTCGTGCTTCAACACGATGAGAGCGGTGAGAGCACAGCAGGTATGAGCCGGCTGCGAAACTCGACAAAGTTTAGCAGGCGGCTGCGCCCGTTTCCTCCACGCCCATTTGATCAAAGTTCGCAGTTCCTGCCCAGGACACGCAGTCCCCTTTACTACACCTCCCCCCCCCCCCCTCCCGGACGGCACCTCACCGTGTCTCTTGATCCGCGAAGCCGGCCGGCACGTTTCATCTTTGTTTAAACCGCGTCCGTCGGCAGCGTTCGCAAGCTTTCACTCGCACATAGGACGCCTGGAGCTAGCTTATCGATTTCGACTTTATACGGAACGTGACAGCGAGAGCAACGCTGACAGCATAAATGCGCCACTAGTGTGCCTATGATTGCTCTCGCAATAAAACTGGAAGCATTCTTGTTGTCCTGCTCCTTGAGCTTTTCTCCTGGAGTTCTTTACCTCCTCTACCTAGGAGAGTTCCGTTGCACGACATTCCGACATACATACTTTTTTGCTTTCTTCTGTAGGTTTCTGGTGCGTGCTGAGAACACAAAATGCAAGTTGTGCTCCAAAAATGATTTGCCCTAATTTATCTATCTCATGAGATCCCGGTCACATGCCACGGGAATAAAATGCTTCGCTCGGCCGCTATAGAAACATTCATCAAGCCCATTCTCGGGCAGCAACGCACACCTGCGTATACAGTGGTTGAAGCGCGACTTGCGGCTGGGCACAGAAAAAGTAATTTTTCTCCGGCGCAGAAAGTAGCGAATTCCGGTTTGTACTTTACAACGTAAGCACCTGCGCTTGTCAGGTGAGTTGTGCGGCACCCACTCGCGTCTCCATCGGCCTTATATTAAACTCCTTCTGAGTGCCCTCATTACTTCATTACTTCCTTCCGCGCATTACTTCGGGGAGGTTTAACCTTGCTCGACGAGGCGTATTGTTTGCACTTGTTGCTACACGTTTGCGTCGTCGTGAAACGAGCTGAAAGATGAATCAACTGGTCCTACGCGGAAGTGATTGTTTGGCAAGTTCCGGTGGCTGTGCGTTTTCACCAAGTACTACAACGCGGTGCACAAGATAGCCCGAGCAATCAGTTTTCGCTATCTATAACCGATTTGTTAAACCATATTTATCAGGCTAAGTCCACCCATATAAAATATCTTGTGACATCTGTGTGGCTTAGATGTAACTTATTTCACTGTCGCATCATTGGCAGGCCGTCGATTACGTTAGGTCATCACGTAAAGGAAACGTATCGAAAAATATGCCGTTGTCAAATGCTGAATTGCATAGATGTCTTGGTGTTTTTGCGCCAGATGGCCAATGGCCGTGCTAGGCTTTCGATGTACTATGCGAGCAACACTATATCGAATGTACTCTACCGATGGAGGGAAATGCGAAAGCGACAACGAGTGGCCGCTAGTACAAAGGTCGCCGCGCGAGCTCACCAGTGAACTCAAGCGGTTGCATTGGGGTAAAGCGCGAGTGCGAGACCGTTCTTCACGCATAATTACTGCGTCCGGTCACCAGTAAGCTATCCTGTGGCTCACTGCTGAGCCATCGGTGCGCTGTTCTCTTGGCGCGTTTTTTATATGCTGAGCGGAGTAACTCGGCCGTTCGCATCGTCACTTGCTGCGCAACGCTGGCTCTACGGAGAAACACAGAACAGCTCACTGGTGACCGGAAGCACTAATCATGAATCAAGAGCACTGTGTCCACAAAGAGCATCGAGTAACTGTCTGTCAAAGAAAGCAAGCAATAAAAAAACACAAGACGATAACAAGGCACGAGCCAATGCACATGCCCTCCCCCTGAATATAAATGTCCCCTTAGTACTGGATTAAAGTGGAACGTATGCACAGCAGCAACAACTGAAAGGCAGAAACGATGGCGCTACATAAATTCTGGAAACGAATTGGACCTTTTCAGTCGAGGCTGTCGCCAACAGCGTACATGATGGCTACGTGAGGCAAAGAATACTAAAGATCATTGACCTCAGCCGAGGGAGCTTCAGCTCGTACGTTGTCAAGGCTCCCGAGTAACGCCTCGAGTTCATTCGGCATTCTGGTCAAGATGATAATGAACGCTGGAGATCGATACCTCGGGAGTGCTACCAGGTGATATTAATTCCAGCGGCCCCATATTGCTTCCTGAGGCCTGATATTACGTCTTAGGAACATGCTTTCAGGCCGTCGACAAGCAGCACCTAGGTTTGCACATTACTCTTGCTGTGGCTACGCTCCACTCTTCGATGACTGTGTGGTCCTCACATGATATCCCTATTGGACGGAGCGTGAAATCTACGAAGCACTCACATTCAACAAGAAAGGGAATGTGTGATGTGTTGACCATATGTCTATGATGTGTGGACTGTTATGTTGCGCATATGTGCGGCAACATAACAGCCATAAATATATTATTAGAGACATTTTTTCCCCTCGCGCATTTTATTTTGCGCACTAGTAGTGTTGTTTGATATGTGTGTTTTGTACATATGTGTGCTCGCGTGTCTTACCATGCCCTCTTGATTGTATGTTTATTCGTTGCGTTGTATGCTCGATCCATTCAAGAGCTAAGAAGTAGCCGGCGCTGTATTTGTGCTTCAACACATCCTTTACATCATTTCAATAAAAAAATGCGTCAGTGAGCTTTGAATTGCTCTGCTTGAAGAAAAGAATACGTACCCACCGGGCTAAATGGCGTTATCTCGACACGTGGCAGACAATATGCTTAGTTGCTTCCTGATCGTGTTCGTAGCATGTAACAATAATTCCTTTTTTCTAATTTTTGCCTATTTACGTATAAATAATCGTTTTGTAATAAACTTGCCTCAGTGATTGATCAGTGCTTCTGTGATCTATATCTTTCCTTCTGTCCCATCTCCGCATTGCTTCCACCGAAGTTGTGGAAGGCGTTTATATTATTGATACCATTGCTGACAGCAGCCAACTTCTGCAAAGTTGAACACTGCCGGAGTAGCTTGTGTCGAAAGCTACCAGCTTATGTATGTGCACGATGCCTTTGTATTCGAATATTTTCATCAATTTACTCCGATCTTCTATGGTTTTATTTATTTCTTAATTCAACAGTTTCTTCATTACTTCAAGGGCAGGAGGGTGCTAAACCTGTGCATGCCTTTAAATTGCCCCGACCTTCGCTAACTGTTAGAAATCTGTTCTTCATAGTTGTTTTAAATTAAAATGTCATTCATGTATAAGGGTATTCGAAGTAAACGGCACTGTAAGTTTCACATTAACCGGCAAATGAAACCAAAGGAGGTGTACTGATACAGCCACACATAAATTAACATTTCAACCATAATAGGGCGAAGGCGTACCTAACAGAAACAGTGGTAGGCGTAATGCATTATACATATTTTTTCCTTATTGTAGAAATGCGAAATGTAACCGTTACACCTGAACTACAGCCTCATTGTTATTCGCATTTTTATGTGAGGTGTGCTGCATGTTTGATTATTGTTTTGGTATTTACAGTGATGACTCTCTACGGCACCGTAATTTATGGTCTCAAGTAGGATTTTGTATTCGGATTGACCCTCCTGCCTTCTTTAATTGGTCGACATTCATTTTCTGTTGCCTTAAATTTTGGGGGGAAATGTGCAGGAAAATTTTGCAATTTTTTTTCGATAGCTGCTTTATTCGTCCCGGTCAAGCAGTCCAAGAAAACTAAAAAGTCTCGCTATCGTTGGTCTGTGCTTTAAAAAAAGTTCGAGTGTGCTACCTTGTTTTTTTATTCTTGTTTGCTTAACGAGAAACAATGCCAACGAAATCTGGTGAGTGGTAGTACTGCTGATGAGAGAAAGGAGCCGTTTCTCGGCCCTCCCGTTACAGCTCTTAGCTTGAAGAGGAAGCTGAAAGAATTAGAGCAAACGACATCAGCGTTATTATCATGCAGAATAAAAAAATGCAGGATAATGAATCAAATGTGCAAATTGCAAATTGGATTAATCGTCTAGCAAAGACATAAAGAAAAGAAAGTGTGCTGCGGAATAAAGACGAAAATGCCAGTGAGAAAGTTGTTCTCGAAACTGCAGGACTGACTGAACTTGCATACATTAAAATAGCTGCAGTGCATATAAGCTACCGTCTCTACACTCCAGTTAATATCTGTAGCCCGTACACTAGCTACTAAAGTCAGAAATTACGGCCTAGATTCATAAGTCAACAGAAGCGACAGGTAACTCGTACTCACCCTTATATATATTTGCAGGCAGTATATTTGAATTCATGTGCTCAAGCACTCATCAGTGCCGCCCTGGGGTAACCACTATCACTAAATTGCTGTCATAGCCAGCTCCATTTCTATTTACTGCTACCGCAGGCTCTTACAAATCCACCCTTTCAAACTTAGCAGTACTGGCCTCCGTGTACGCCATCGCCTACTCGCCATTTCCATTATTCATTGACTTTTTGGCTGAAGGATAATGAATGAATGTGCGTAGAGCATAAGTGAACCCCTTTTGTCAGGGAATGTGCTGACCTGTATTCCTTAATAATAATAATAATAATAATAATAATAATAATAATAATAATAATAATAATAATAATAATAATAATAATAATAATAATAAATATTAATAATAATAATATAACTATTATTATAGCCATGACGTCAATGCGAGGAGAGCAAAGGGATTAAATTGATGAAATTTGGGCACGTGTCAACCATGCGAAGAGAGAGAGAACAGATCTAATGAAAACGTAGTGCACATTGATTGTTCTGTTTAACAAAGATGTAGAATTGATAAGGTAACTACAAATTACCTTGTAGCAAAAACAGTATCTTGGCGTGATACATCAGAAGTACACAAACTGCGTATAAAATACTTTCTTTTTGTGCGGTGCCTGTTTTCTGCCCTTCGTTTTTATTCGCGGAATCTCCTCAAGGGATCACGTCACCAGCTGTATACAATTTCCTTTGCACAGAGTCAAGAGGAAGAACGTTAAATTGAGGCGGTCGCCTCGGTATCAGTCACGTTGACTTCCAAGACGTGCTTTGCAGCTCTGAGTGGCGATTTAGATTGCGAGAGAAGAACAAACGATGCCGGAGATTTTAGACGCGCACCACGCCGCACACTTCCTAAGTGTATACTCCGACTTCCGCATTGCTACCGCTTCGAACCAACTGTTGTATTTTTGCCGAATGTGAACTGTGGCACATCTTTCACCACTGGGAATATTTGCTTGTATTGAGCCCCACTTAGAGACAGATTGCGCGTAGTTAGTTCCGTTGTGATAGCTGCGTTTTTTCATTTTTCATCAGAAAGGTGCGTCAACGAATACGGGTAGATATAAGCGAACACAGCCTGTTGTGCTCATTTTGACCAAGTGCGAGAGCAAAGCCCTACTAAAATAAAACATAGGCTCTCCGTTTTCTTCTTATTACCTTCTGTAAACATACACAGCGGGCGTGCTCAGTTCAATTTATAGAGCACTTGACGTTATTGCTGTGAGGATAGAACACTTCTCTGAAGCTTCATTACTGCAGCGTCATGTATGTGTGGTTTTTCCTCTCCGTTGCTTTTCCAAGTAGTGTTGCCGTTTACTAGTTGGCGAAGTGCAGTAAGACCTATATCGAAATTTGCGTTCGGAGTTTCTGCAACAATATGTACGTCGGCATCAAGACACCTTCTTTTTGTTCTTTTGTTGCTTCGGGTTTCAGTGAGCCATATCACATGACATCGTACCCAACCGAGGTTGTTGTTTAGGCTCTTTCTTCGTTGGAAGAGGCATTTCTTTACCACAAAAGTCTCGTTTAAGCATATTGTACCATATATATACGTATATGTCCTATATGGCAACTACGAGCAGTTTTGCCACAAACGCAGCAGCATCTGCCAGCCGATCAGTGCGCCACAAGCGCATGTACAATCTGTCCATTCCAGCACGAGATTGTGATTTTTTCTACCAGAGAACTTCGGTTATTTCCCTGATGATGCCTCAGCAGCTTTGGTGAAATATATTTTAAACATTTCAGCTAGTGTTACGCTCCAGCTAGTGTTACGCTCTGTTACGCTCTGTTCGCCGCTATCAGCGCATACCGTGTGTATTGCTGTACATTAACTTTCCGTTTCCCGGCCACAAGTTCGGCCAAATAACACAAGAAGGTTCGCTCAACAGTCGATCGTAGCGGAACCGAGCACATCGAACTGCTACACCTCGACGACTCACGGTCGTCGGTTGCCTCATCATCCTCGAAGGCTGATGAATTGGCCTCCAGCTATACGGTTCTGACTATACTCTGTCGTTGATTGACATAGACATATTGTTGGAGTGGTTGTCGGCCTAGACTTAAACCCCATCCACGTACTGTACAATAAACAGTTATCGCTAAGTCAGATATGAGCTGGAAGCACGATAAAACGCAACAACGTTTAAGAAAGTTTCGTCAGCAACATGAAATGTAGCCAAAAATCACATCGATCGCGTGAATCCGGACGACGCAGACGACATTTTTCTTTTGAAACGGACATGCAGTTGCGCACTCGCACACGCGCACGCTTTTGCTACCACATCGATGTACTCCATTCAATTAACGCGGTATGCAGCGCCACGCGCGCGTGCATACGGAATTACTAGAGTGAAAGACTCCAAGATCGAGTGAAGAAAAGGAGTGGAACTTTTTTAAGGGCTCGTTTTTCATTGTTATACACAACATTAATGAGCACTAACAGACAATATTACCAAGGAAAGTATAGGGGACCTTATTAGTAGTAAATGTAATGTAAATGTGAAGAAAGAAAAGTGGACGAAAAGATAGCTTGCCGCGGGCAGGGACCGAACCTGCGACCTTCGAATAACGCATCCGATGCTAGAGCATCGAACGCGTTCGCTACGGTTTTCCATAAGTCAATGGCTGCCCTATGAATGATTGCGCATTAAATGCGTGTAAAAGGTTTTTACATTTCCATAAAGGCCAGTGTATTGAAAAAAAAAAAACTACCTTTATATAAGCGATGCTCGTTACGGTGGTGAATATTTTAGCATGCCAAGAAATAAACCATTAGAAGAACTGTAAACACGCCACAAAAAAATTTAATTGTAATTAATGAGTACATAGAAGGTCAATTCGTAATTTATTTTTGATAAGAGAACGACTGGCGCGATTTGAAGGGATCAATGTGCCTGTCGAGAGAAGGCACGCAAGTAACACAAAAAAGTTTTGATTTCAATTTCCAAGCCCATAAAATGTTAGCATCATTGCTTCACTAGGAAAAGTTCGTTAGCAGCTTCGTACTGAAGTTCCTACTTGAGCCCAAGCAACATGAACTTCTTCGTACCATCTGCGACCATGCAATCTAGTCGTAGGAGGCTTGCACACTGATTGCTCAGGAAAAGAACGCAGCAGGAGCTATCCAGACATCTCCGCTTGCCGTGAAGAGGAATTCCGGCCGGTAATTGGCTGCTGCTCGCGTACACTAATACAGCGTGCAACCTGTGTTCTCGTGCTTTTTTTTTGTTTCTTCTCGGAGTGCTTTGGCACTGAAGGAGTTCCCTATGTCGAAACAATTCTCCGTGTTCCCTCCTTGAATTACGCCATCAGGTGATGAGCTGCGTTGCTCATGCGCTTGGCTTCCTTCCAAGGATCTGTCCACAACAAGGAAAATGAGTTCACCCAGAGTTGTGTCGACCTTCTGCACTTCACTCGGAGTCTGTCTGGCTCTGCAAAAGATAAATACGGCACCTTTATCCAAGTGTGTTTATTTATGTCATATTCCACGTAATTTGTATAGCGAAATGTGTGTTTTAGTCGCTTCTTAGAAATAAGAATATGACTACGTTTCAGGACTATGTACATATCCAACATGTACGTGATTCTGCCAGCGCGCCCAGGAATATGATTTCACTTTGAGTTGGGAAAATAGCGTTTAAAAAAATAAAATTCTCATGGTTATATCCAGCGCAATTTCAGCAGGGACACTGAAATTGTCTGGTTAGAGTATAACGCATAGCGTATAACAAAAGGATGTTTCACGTAGATTTCGCAAATATATGCTTAGCTCCAGTAGCAACACGTACAGCAAAGCTACTCAAGTGTGCGAAATGGGCCAATTCTTTTAAGGTAGTTTACGTTGGCCCTTCTGTATTAGAACCCTGTGAACATGCACAGTTCCCCGAAGAAACAAGACAACACGGCTCCCCATGCGGTTGTCCCAACGTAACAGCATCCACTGCCGAATAAAATATCGCGGTTGCCTAAGCATTCATTTATGTGGGCTGGCCAGTAGGAGAGTTCAAAGAACACGTATTAGCCACAAGACCCGCACGTAGCCCGGGTTACCCTACACGACTCGTGTATAGCGTCTGCACCACATTCCGCTTGTGAAACACGTGGCACTGCGTCATCTACATCGAACCACCTTGTGGGCTAATAGATAACACTTGCTCTAGCGTGCGTATATTGCCACGCCCACTTGTTTTATTTTGATGTATTCGGGATTGACCAGCAAGGACGGTTATCACCGCTCGACGCTGTCCGCGAAGCAGTGTTCGAGAAGCTTTGAGATTGTAGTAGATCCTTTTGTTAAGAATGCGCGCCGCACGCGAATGTTCCAGCTTTGTCGAGAGATAACGCCGCCACCAGCGATATCGCTGGAAAGTTTGATAGCGCGTGTATAAAAGCCGACGGGCTTGACCGCTTGTCCGTTGATCGACGGTCGACGCTCTGTTCGCCGCTATCAGTGCATACCGTGTGTATTGCTGTAAATTAACTTTCCGTTTCCCGGCCACAAGTTCGGCCAAAGAAAGAGTTTCATCTTGGACACCGCGCCTGCTGTCTTCATCGACGTCACGACCACGTGACAATATACAACACAAGGAACAATAATAACCTCAACGCCTCCTGAAAATCTCTTTAGATGGCATCGCTAAAAAAAGGCTAATGCGAAAAAAACTGACCATGAAATTTCACGGCAACCTCGCCTGTGCCAGGGAAAATGAAGCAATTAAAAAAAGGTTTAAATTTCAGCTCTTTACAGCATTTATTCTTCTCGGCTGAAATAAATAATGGCTTTGAAAATTAAAAAAAAGAAGCGTTAAATTGCGGTGGGAAGAAATCTCAGTGAATACACAATATCACGTAAGCACTATACCGAAATCTAACCAACACAGAAGTTCAGGCTTGAAGAGATGAAGTTCTTGAAGAGGCAATATCGCTGAAGCCTGCGTTTCGACAAGTTGCCGCCTTGACGAAGACAATTCCAGTTGTCTTGGTCAAAAACTCACAACATTGATATTTTAACACAGGGTCCCATCTGCAGGACATGCATAGCGTGCAACGTTGTCAGAAACGCGTGTTTGACTCTAGCAAGGAAATGCAAATGCAGCGGTTGCATGCATATTCAGGTCGTAAGATAATGCTATATTTCACAGCACAATTTTTTCAGTAGCATGTGCAACACCGTGCGGCATCCTGTTTTTAAGGATCTCTGCAGTCTTCTCTCAGCCAATCACTATGCTGCGCTCGAGTCAGAAATATTGTACAGCATTGATGGTGGCTTGTTTTCACTATGGAAAGTGCTTTATTCAGGGCTACTGCGGATGAGTCACAACTTGCACATATTTACCAAAACATTTTCCCATCACAACATCTGTCTTGAAATAGCCTAGAGATTTTTCGCGACACCATTTCCGCCTTCGCATACACGTTTATGATTTAATTCGAGTAAATGGTTCCACAGAAAAGCTATCTTTCGAAGTTCCCAGAAAAATTGTAATCTACCGCCTTCGCACATACCTATGAACAACTTGTGATTCTCCTAGTAGTTGTAGTATGTTCCAGAGTGCAACTTTCTTGTTTTATTGTTTATGCTTCGTAGTTTGTCTTCGCAACTACGTTTCTACAGCCCTAAGCGGCGCATTATTTGTAAAATTATTGAAATGATTTCATAAAATGATGTCGTTTTTTTGTTTCAGAATTTCGCCAATTTTCACGTATTTTTCCTTCCTCCGTACGCCCTGGTGGCAAAAAGGTAAGTAATGAGTGATCGCCTGCACTGTTGGCTACTCACAAAGTATTGCAAGGCACATTGTAACATTTAACCCTCCCCACCATAATATTTCTGTTATTGCGTGGCAGAATTTTCGTAGGCTAGTCTCAACAATGTGGCAGGGGTTAAGAGACCTATATATATGTATCTATGGTGTTCTATTAGATGGGAAATATGATTCTCAGGACATCGCGGCTGCCTCTATTCAATCCATAAAAGCCAATAGACTGGCGCGATTATTGTTGTCGCATTCACTGCGCATTCACTATTTCCGTACCGAAGACGAGCTGAGCTGGCCCGCACAGTTTGTACCACGCTCCTAACAAAGTCGAGCTGGGCTCGTCCACCATGAAACAAGCATTTGGAAGCGCCGCAGTTAAGCTAGCGTGATTCATGTTGCTGTGTTCACTTTGGCTTCAACAAATAGCGCAGTAAAGAATTTCATAACGCGATCAAAGCATGCATTTTGGCAGAGAAAGGACTCGATTCATGTAACCGGATTTAGAAAATGGCGTCCTCTACTGCGCGCGTGCCGGAACAGCTCCGTTCAGAAAAAAAGTGTCATCGTTTGCTTAAGTTTCGGGAAATGAAGAATTTCAGTTCTCCTGCGAGCATGGCAGCCACCAGATATAGCACATAGTTTCCCGAAATCATCGGATTCGGTCGAAGAGCAGGTCTTCAAGTATCGGCAGTGGATGCCCATAGAAGCAAGCAAACCCCCGCCGGCGCATCCAAGATTTGTTTTCACGGACTCCCGTCCCTGCGCGTTCTCTTTTATATTTCAAAGACATTTTCTGCACCGAAGACTGGAGAGGTTAAAGCACTTTCGTTGGTGCAGCGCAGTCAAGCCAATCCACCGTACATTTTTAAAGACATATACTTGGTGCTTATTTTTCTAATAAAGTGCCTTTAGATCATTTTTGTAGCTGTTTCATGTCACGCATAATCAAAAATGCGCATTAAAAATTAGTATTTCTTCATTGTTTTTTTACAAAACAAAAAAAAGAACCACCGCCCAACACTCCGTACAGATGGTTAAGCAGCGAAAATGAAACGTGCAGTCCCGTTGTTTAGCAGTGGGTTAATCGCCCGGGGAACGCGTTCCCGCCATCGCCACGTTGACGCTGCTCAGTGACGTTGACGTCACTGAGGGCACCGCCAATGGAGAAGCTTCTAGCAACAGGAGGGCAGACGGATTTCCATTTTGCCTAGCCACATGCAGCGTAGCTGTAAAATGTCGGTAGGGAAAGGGTTAAACACGCTGCAGTAATAGGAAGCATCGCCGTTTCATGGTGGCAGCGAATAACTGCTGGGCTGGGCTGTAGGAGCTGCAGGGTACATTCTCATTAGACTCGCACGCTCTAACCTCTCATCGCCTGAGCTCCCGCAGCGACGGGTGTTATCTTCTGGCTAAGCTGTGACTGATACAAGCAGAAGGTTTATTTGTTACTTTTCGTGTGTGTTTCCTGTTCTCACCGGCTTAACCGCTCTCTTACAAGCGATACACATTACAAAGTAATTATCCTGTTAAGGGTTTTGACATAATGTCATTTTGCTTTGCTTCCTTTCTCGGCTGCGTTGTTGGTTGCTTATGGAAAGTGTTCACTGCTCTAGTTTCTTCAGCATACTCATCTTGAATCCAGAAGAAAAAAAGATAATCAAATTATCATGCTCTAATCTTGACAAACAAAAAAAAGGAAAAAAAGAGAAACATGGGGAGTGTAATATTCTTGTCGCGGAGTGATGTTTTTGCCATAATCAATAGCTCCACAGAAGTACGCATTAGGATAGCATAAAAAACGACGCACAAAATAAACGCAAATTAACATCAAAGTTAGTTTGCAGGAACTTTCTTTTTTACTGCGCCTTATGGAATATATAAGTGAAATAGGTACTGCATTCTTCTTAGGTGCCACGTTTTTTTGTTGTTAGGCACCCTCGAACTACTGGCGGTTCCAGTGGTTAGACGTTGCTTTGCATTGTGTTTTTATTCGAGTCTTCGATAAAATACTGGGTATACCTTATCAAGCTGCATAACGGGCCTAGTCGGCAGTCATTGCATAACTATGGGTCTCGACAATACAGAATCGGAAGCTAGGCGCTTCCCTGGGTCGCCTTTGTTTGTTCCTCGTTAAAAAGTTCTTGCGCTGAGACGTATTCGCTCGATATACGATTGAAAAAAAAAAATGAAGGCTAGTACACGAACCTAGCAAAAGGTCATCTGTCGCAATAAAGCGCAATGTTCCGTGCTGCGGCACCAAGAGCACGAAGCCAAAGCGGATAGAAAATGCTGCGCCCACGACGTTCTAGCCTGACTTTAATGGGATGCTATTTTGTTTATTTTTTTGTATCTCCATGGAAACCACTTCGCCACCAAAGCGTGCAGGAACGCATTCAGCGTGTAATTTTGTCTTTCCAGCTTTGCGCAGCGTGTTGCCGCAGCTCCTTCGTTTGCCAGGGCATCTTCCTGTATACTTTTCAAGGCTGCGAAAACATGTGCCTGGTAACGAAGTAATATATAAAACGAATCAGCTCAACAGTTGCAGCGCCTGACTGCTTTGAAGCTTCTTGCGTAAAATAGTGCATTAGTAACAGAAGCGTAATATTGTTACTCAAAATGACACCAGGCGTGACTATTTACAGGTGTATTCACACTGATGTGCACAGCATCGATCAAGATGGAGGAATGATGATGATGATGATGATGATGATGTCCTCGTCTTTATGGCGCTCACCCACAAAGGGGGATGCACCCACAGCAGACAGACAGGCCAGTCCTCTTTGTCGTCTTCTGTACGCAGAATGACTGGCTCTTGATGGGTTAGCTACGTAGCATTACCCCCGGCGGTAAAAGCGCCGTATCGTTGCGCTTGAAACATGTCCTTCAGACGGAGGGCGGTATGGTTTTAGCCGACTGACGTGCACGACCTCACTGGGCGTGTTTTCAGGCGGGTGAGTACATACACGTCCTTGCTTCGTAGCGTAACCGCTCATAACATACACATCACAATGAACTATTGCTTTTACAGAAAATTACGCAAAGCTATCCAAAGAAGCCCGCTGCTTTTGTCTGTTTTTTTTAAAGCTGCAGCTTGTAAGCGGCAGCTTTATTCGTTCCTCTTTTCGATACAGCTATGATTTCCATAGCCTTGTTTCACGCTCGCACGTATTATTATTCCCCGTGAACCAGTCCCGGTTTCAGAAAGCAACTTTTCATGATTCCTGGTTGCTGTCATTTTCACTGCTGAATTCTGAACTTGACCTCTGTTGCTTATCTATGGCGATTGTGCATATATAACAGCCGCTGACATTAAAAACAAGAATCTAGTGAGCAAATGTATAATCAGCGTTGACATTGAGTGAGGACAATGCCCGATATTTTACTTTTTTTAAATACTAACTCCTGTGTCGTATTTTCTTATTTTTAGGCTGTAATTTTTATTCCTTGTATTGTTTCTTTAATTTAGTTCTATTTCCAATATGTGGTCCATCATTTCTAAACTTTTTCATGCTTTGCCTCGCTTTAGTGTGTCTACTCTTTTTGTTGTTTATTTAGGTCAGAAATCAGACATTGTCATACTTCTTTATAGAATGTGAGTGGATGGAGCCTCTAAGAAAACATCGCCTTCAACATCGCCGTTTTCCCTAAAATTGGGAGCATTCATATCAATAACAAAGTAGTAGTTGACTTTTGAAACTAAGGTATAAACTTTTGCTGTTTATAAAAAGTACAATATCCATTCGCTTACTAAAAAAAGTAATAACGAGTGTTTTCGTTTTATGTGATCAATTACAAACATTAACATATCTAGCTATCCAACCAAGTACACGCACTATCCAAACACATGAGCGTTGGGTACATAGGCCTCACGCGGGGAGGAAATTATTGGTGCTGTATCTGGTGTCATGATTTCTCAGCCTACAATGCCAGGCACGCGGAAACAGTGCACACCCGAAGAAACCAATCAGCTTCAGTCAGGCGGCCAGTCAGAAGCGGCCAGTCAGGCTTGCCCAGCCTTTGTACCCACCACTGCTTATTCGAAGTTTGGGCAGCTTGGTCCTGCATCATTTAAAGTAAAAAGTTCTGATGCTTCAAATAGAATCAGAAACCCACTAAACTGGTGTTCTCCTTTTTTTTTAAAGTCATGTGGATGACTTCGAATTAATAAGATAGTCACTCGGATCTCGTATGCACCCTGCCGCGCGAACAAGCATAGGAAGCTAAGGCTGAGGCTGGAGGAGTAGATGCATGGTAACTTTCTTCGTTTTACGGGAATCTACCGCAAGCACATACACTAAACATTGTAGAAGCACGTAGAATAAATGAGTGCAGCCCAGCTTGATGAAAATGCAGCCCCACGTATAACACGTGCTTTATTATATTGCTGGCATTGCCCTTCTTGCGCGTGTTTGGTCGTGCAACTTCCTACAGTGGCCGGTCGTCAAGACGTAACCTTTTTCTACTCGGCTCCACTTGGTGTTCCTCGCAACCAAAGCGCAAGCATATCCGCCTAGTGTATAAAGCAGGCCTCTACGACAGCGACGATAATCAAGGCTAAAGCTCTTCTGAGCTGTTCATGTAATTGCTATCGCAACAACAAAAGGATAAACAAAGCAGAGTCAGTTGCTGCTGCTTCTATACTGATGTCCGAAATTGAAGGAAGAACTGAGGTCTAGGCGCTGCAGTTGCGGATTCTGTTGACAACCTAATGCATTACATGAAAAAAAGACGGTTTTCTTTCCAGGTGTACTATTTCTTTTAAACGAAGGAGAGCGCAGTGCGTTAAGTGCGGCACGCCGGCTAGTCTAGTTTCTTAAATCGTTGGCTTCCAGCTAATGTTGACACAATTCAAAAACGAACACGTGGGTACATGTTGACGTACTTGCAGTCTGGCACTAAGACATGTAAATGCTCACACAGCTTGGGAGTGCACACCATATAAATCACAAACCGGAATGTTTAGTGAGTACTTTTTAACCATTTGCAACTCTGGTATATATTAGTTACCGCACTCACAACACACTCATGCATTCATACACGAATTGCACATATACGCGAAAATGCAAGAAATGCATAACAAAGAGCACCTGCGATATCAATCAAATAATCATAACAAAGTGAGGATGAGGACGCCTCGCACCAAGGTATTTCTTCCGATAGCACTTCGGCCATAGCATTACTCTTAGTTATAATAATAATATCTGGTGTTTAACGTCCCAAAAACCACGATATGATTATGAGAGACGCCTTAGTGGAGGGCTCCGGAAATTTCGACTACCTGGGGTTCTTTAACGTGTACCTAAATTTAAGTACACGAGCCTCACACATTTTCGCCCCCATAGAAAATGCAGCCGCCGCTGCTGGGATTCGATCCCGCGACTTTCGGGTCAGCAGTCGAGTGCCATAACCACTATACCACCGTGGCGGGGTTATTACTCTTAGTTAAATAGCAAATTATTTCGGACGTTAATTATCCACACCTTGTACTTTGTATTTTTACACTTGTGTTCCATTTACTGTAATTTCGCCCTCTATATATCTGTGTCGCATCTTTGTTATCCCGTTCAGAAAATATTCTCTAACGTTCCGAATTTTTAACTCATACCCTCAGTCCACCACTCAATCAGCCATGCTTCTTCAGAGCTTTTTTTTTTTAATGTCGTGTCTCCTTTCATTATTTTGTGCAAGTCAGTTCTTCATCTCCCTGTCTGCATCTTCCTCTCTTGATGCTCCTAAATATGACTTCATCAGAGGAGAAAATTGATTTGCGCTTCCTGCACACCACAGGCACGAGACTTTTGATCACCTTGCGCTTTGTATAGTGCTAAACGAATGAAAAAAAAACAGAAGACAACAAAACAAGGGAGACTACAAAGAAATTACGTGACCACTAAGTTTGTTAGGCGATTGCATTTATTCCTGTCCGCTTCTGTTCTGATCCTGTTCCTGATATCGTGCCCTACCCCCAAGGCGTGGCCATTGCATGCCGGCAGTTCTTTCAGCCGTGCCGTAATTAGCCCAGTTCCCGTACATTACTGAGGAGGGAGTGCTGTAAGCTTTCCTGTAGTGCTTCTAATCTATTAAGAAAGGTAAAAAAATTGCTTAGAAACGAATTGTAGTTTTGTTGATTCTGATTCTGACTTGGAAAGAAAGGAGAAAAATTGTATAAAAATTCACACATCCGGTTTCGCGCTAACGATTAAAATGTAAACTGCTAAACTGCTAAATATGTATGTATGATACTGTATATCGTTTACTAGGATTAGACCATACACATAGGCGCGCATAATGCCCTATTCTGTCGTCAATGTTCTCATCAGAGAAAAGGATACCTCGTGGCTTCCCTTTCGAAGATAGGATTAGCGATAAATGTTGCAGTGATTTTATCGTTTGGCGTCAGTAATACGTTCTGGCAGGCCAGTTCGTTCATTGCGATAAACTTTCTTAAACTGCGCGAAAAGACGAAGACTCAAGTAAGAAAACATGCAGAATACCACGGGCGCGGCACTGCATTAGGTTGCAGCTACGGGGATATCAGCTCTGCTATGATCGATTAGGTAAATTAAACAAGAAGTTTACTGTGTTATTCTATTTTTGCATCTTCATATACTTGATACAGAAATCCTTCATTATCTCCCTCACAAAGCTAAGCTGATAGGGTGAGTGCAACCTCGTTAAGCATCTTTATTTATTAGTTTTAGTTTTTAGGCTCAATTTCCAGTTTTCTTTAGCTTCATAGGTATTTACCTTAAACATCCTGCCTACCGGTTCTTGGCCCATCCCCCTTTGTGGGTGAGCGCCACGAGGTATACCATATTATCATCATCATCATCGTCGTCGGCATCATCATCATCATCATATTGTCCTAGAGACACGTAGTGAGTACTTCGCGCCCTTGGAGTCTTAGAACGGCCAATGTTACGCGCACAGGCGTTCATCCCTCGCAGCATGGCTGGTGTGTTCAGCAAGAACCGAAGCATGGAAACTGAATGAGGACTCGATGCGAAGAAGGCCCGATTACGCTATCGCGTTTCGCTCTTGAAGACGAAACTCATGTGTCCTCCACACTTTTTTTTCTTCCTTTTTAGGGGCGAAGCTCCTTAAGGCGGCACCCGTTCGACCCTCGTAGTCGTAGTAGTGCGTAACCATTCGTAACGCTAGTACCAGATCTTGACCTCCAAGGTGGTGCCGGTGGGAGATTTTTCCTGCGCATTGTTGAACAATAAAAAAGTCACAGTTTCGCCGCAAGGGCGAAGCAATGAATGCGATAGCAAGAAATTAATGCTATACTAAGTGAGGCTCGCCAATGGATACTCTCAGTTTGAACAGCGCTCCTGTTGCAAAGGCGGATGAAGCAGCGAAGGAAACTAGCGTGCTTCAAGTGTCGAGCTGTGACACTTGATAGTTCGCGCTCATCTTCTGTTTGTTCGTTTAGCGGTGCTCCTGAGCTCGAGTGACATTCGTACGCGCCGTAACATGAGCGCGGACATCACGGTGAAGGCTTGAAACATTACTCTTACCCTCACCACGAGAAAACCGCGCGAGCAGACAGCGGAAGGGCAAGGTTCTCCCATGCGCAAATATAAGAAGAAGCGAGTGAGCTCGCCGACGACATTTAAATGCGCCCGTCGGGCTCCTAGCGCCATCTCGCTGGTAATGAAGAAACGCTTATTATCGCCTGCCGTCTCCGAGTCCGTCCAGCGGTAAAGGGTGTGTATACAAGGAGGTTTTAAAAAAATTCTGGAGTGGAAGCGCTCGCAACGACTTGCCTGCAAGAGTGAAGCCAGCTTTTGCCCACCAAAGAGCTCGGAAACGTGCTCTTTTCTGGTGGTGCCTACTTAGAGATCAAATGACTTTGAACTGTCAGTGTAAATACCACGTTAATTATAAAATAAAAGATCGTTGTTGCCGACAAAGGTAACCCATCGAGTGTAGTATTGGCGATTGATCTCCAATAACATTTGCCAAGACCTTGAGGCTTACTGTCGAAAACTAGTAACACAAAGACACACTTGGAGCAGTATCTCACCCGTAAAAGTTGCCATATTAAACTCCTCTGGCGTGCGAGGAAAACGCTCGCTTTCCTTCGGCAAACGCTGATGATTTATTTTGCCCCTACTGAGATGGCGGTTGCAGCCGCCATCTTTTGGTGGGCACGGCTTCACTCTTGCGCAATAATCGCCACTCCAGCAATTTTTTTAACCTCCGTGTGTGTATATAACGCTCGCCGTTAGCTACGTGGAGGATCTGCGTTTCGTGGCGTAGGGGATAGCGCCACTCGCTGCGGAGCAAGAGGTCCCTGCTTCGATTCCGCGCTTCGGAAGCATTTTTCTGAATTATTTTTCTTTGGGGCTTTTATATATATATACATACTTATACATATACAGTGCATGACGGCGGCGACGGCGACGGCAAAATTCAGCCGAGACTGTCCATATAATTGCTATCGCAATAAAAAATTCGCAGCGTGCGCGTTAACTAAAAGCTGAATTCTTCTGTCTCTCATTCCCCATTAGCAGCCATTGGCATGTTCCAGTAGGAAACGTTAGTAGAAGTAGAAGTGTAAGTGTTAGCTAAAAGCCTACTTCTTCTGTCTCTCATTCCCATTAGCAGCCGGGTGTGTCCAGATAAGATCGAACACGAGGTCCCGGTCACCATTCCCGATTGTGATGAAATTTACTGCAGGTCTAGGCATTACACCCAGAACAATGGTTTCGCAGTTAGTTTTGCGAAAAAAAATTTTGTTCGCCTGGAAAAAAATATACAAATTTTGGCCGCAAAAAATGCTTTTCCGCCAATTTCGCGATTTCTGAATTTTGAGCGCACCTAGGGAAAAAACGGTGCACTTCTTCGTCACAATATTTATTCCCCTTAAAGAACAAGTGAAACACAATCTTATGAGGCTATTATTTTCCTTGCTTGTCGAAGCACTTTTGAAGAAAAAAATCACAAACTTGGCAAATCGCACAAAATACCTGTATTTCAGGAATTTATTGCTGCAAGCACGTTAAAGTGAGGATAATAAAAATTGGTACATATTAACTTTGATACTTTTGCTCTCTTTTAAAATAATTTGCGTGGTTTTACCGCGCTCCGTTTTACTCGATAATTGGGCTGAAACGTAAGTGATTTACCAAAAACGCCGAAATTTGAAAATGATTTTCTCAAAAAGGCCATTTTTAATTTTTTTTTAAATCTCTCTGATTGAAGTCAAGGGCGTCATCTACCATTGTGCAGAAAAAACGTTGCATTATTTTGGTTGCTAACAAGTTATAATGCGTCACATGTGACCATGCCAGCCTAGCGGCCGCGTCGTTCCTTATGTGCTGAAACTCGGATATAAGTTGCTCAAAATACTTGTACGTGACATAATCACAAATCAGCAGCTCCACACCAACAAATGCGCATTCCGGTGTCATGGTTCAGCAAGCTTTGTCTTGCGATCAGCCGCTTGACAAACCCGCAGCAGCGGCCGCTCGATACTGCGGGCACTCACGTTACATGAGTGCCGCTTCGACGGCGGATGAGCTCCGCCTGCGCGCGAAAACTACGCTAAGAGGACGAATGAGATAAGGAATGCATCACTGTGAAAGTTAAAGGCCGTTAAGTGCCAACAAATGTCATAGTATGCAACGAAAACACTGCCGGCGATTTCCCAGTGAGCGCCTCCAGTAGTGCGCTCATGTGTTGCTTTCTCTCTTCTGATGGGCTAAAGATAATTAGGTTCATTTTATGAGCAACATATGACACAAAATAAAGCCATTGACATCTAAAGAAAGCTGTCATACGTGCTTCCGATGGTCGAACAACTCAAACTGCAGTTGTTCTTCATCTCGTGCCAGAACACTTGTGTCAGCCGGCTGTGAAAAGAAGTGTGTCCAAGTCCTTTGCTTCATTAAAGAACCGCTTTTACAATACTGTATTGTTGTGCGTCCGCAGATAGAATATTCAACGCAAGTCGAGCGCTTATCACGATATTATGCGGCTTCGGGCATAACAGCAGGGGAAAAAAATACATCCGTGCTGTATTGAAGGCGCTCACTGGGAAATCGCCGGCAGTGTTTTCGTTGCATACTATGACATTTGTTGGCACTTAACGGCCTTTAACTTTCACAGTGATGCATTCCTTATCTCATTCGTCCTCTTAGCGTAGTTTTCGCGCGCAGGCGGAGCTCATCCGCCGTCGAAGCGGCACTCATGTAACGTGAGTGCCCGCAGTATCGAGCGGCCGCTGCTGCGGGTTTGTCAAGCGGCTGATCGCAAGACAAAGCTTGCTGAACCATGACACCGGACTGCCCATTTGTTGGTGTGGAGGTGCTGATTTGTGATTATATCACGCACAAGTATTTTGAGCAACTTATATCCGAGTTTCAGCACATAACGAACGACGCGGCCGCTAGGCTGGCATGGTCACATGTGACGCACTATAACTTGTTAGCAACCAAAATAATGCAACGTTTTTTTCTGCACAGTGGTAGATGACGCCCTTGACTTCAATCAGAGAGATTTTAAAAAAAAATTAAAAATGGCCTTTTTGAGAAAATTATTTTCAAAGTTCGGCGTTTTTGGTAAATCACTTACGTTTCAGCCCAATTATCGAGTAAAATGGAGCGCGGTAAAACCACGCAAATTATTTTAAAAGAGAGCGAGAGTATCAAAGTTAATATGTACCAATTTTTATTATCCTCACTTTAACGTGCTTGCAGCAATAAATTCCTGAAATACAGGTATTTTGTGCGATTTGCCAAGTTTGTGATTTTTTTCTTCAAAAGTGCTTCGACAAGCAAGGAAAATAATAGACTCATAAGATTGTGTTTCACTTGTTCTTTAAGGGGAATAAATATTGTGACGAAGAAGTGCACCGTTTTTTCCCTAGGTGCGCTCAAAATTCAGAAATCACGAAATTGGCGGAAAAGCGTTTTTTGCGGCCAAAATGTGTATATTTTTTTTTCAGGCGAACAAAATTTTTTTTCGCAAAACTAACTGCGAAACCATTGTTCTGGGTGTAATGCCTAGACCTGCAGTTAATTTCATCACACTCGGGAATGGTGACCTGGACCTCGTGTTCGATCTTATCTGGACACACCCAGCCATTGTTTACCTCCAAGCTAGTGCCTGGTGAGATTTCTCCTGTGCGTGATTAAACAATAACAATTTTGTTCAAAACGCGGTTCATTGATGAAATAAACCAACGAAAGACGCCAGATGTTTTCTAAAAGCAAAACGAAAGAACGCCAGATGTTTCTAAAGCAAAACGAAAAGACGCCAGATGTTTTCTAAAGCAATGGTTTTCTAAACAATGAAAATTCACAGCGTGCATGTAAAATTAAAGTGAGCTGCAAGTCTTCATATCTCATCGAACCTTCAGTATAAACGCGCCCGATCTCACGTCGGTGATGATGTACTGGGCAGAATTCATGGAAGATTCACGGTTTACCGATGAACCTCCGCAGCTTCGCCCACTCATCATCATTCACTCCGTGGATATGCTGTGATTTTTTTTAACGGTGGCTTTTGCAAAATTAAAAAAAAAATTAGCGAGGCTTTCAGAAATAGTAGTGCGTCAGTAGTTAATCTACACGTAAAAAAGGGCCTCGTTCATTACTTTCATAGGTTCACTGACCGGCACAAGCAGGTCCCGTGTAACATCTATGCGGCGATCATGCGACACATATACGGCGCGCTCATGCATTCTACTTGCAGAAAGCTCGACTACAAAATATATCATAAACACTGTTGAGCGCAGTATGCTAGACAACATGGTAGCAACATGCACGTGAAAAATGCAAGCCAGGTTATCTCCAGAATAATGCAATGGATCTTCACGCAACGTACATTGCGAATTGAAGGTTAATCGATAAGGGGAACGAGCGCACGTCGCGGAGCAATTTGTTTGTCGAGCGGGGCAAGCGCTTCTGTAAAACTTTATTGGATATAAAGTTTTGCAGAGACCATAAAACTGCCGCACAACATGGATTAATAGCGACTCTTTTCGCTTCCTTCACGACTCCAATGCCTGTTTTGTGCCATAAGTTTGCTTCCCCTACAACTATGTCGCGAACATACCACTCGAAATGGCGTAATCTACTCGGGAGATTAGAAATGCGCCCTTTTCAGGTAAGCAGCTTGCGGAGGACACCATGTCATAAAGTGCACGCCCAGTCTCTAAGAATCACAAAGTGTATGTTATAAGGAATTCTTTGGTAAAGCCGTTATTGTGAAAGGTTTGCTTAATATCCGTTGTGACATAATCCCGTGGATTGGCAAGACGGCAGCATTAGGGAAACCTTTAATGAGATCGCCTTATCTGGAAAATTTATGCAAAATAACCCTTCCTCACTACCGCGCGGCTTGTGCAGTACAGAAAATAATTGAAAAACAATTAGCAGAAATTTACTATAGTCGGTGACAGCCTAAGAATAAATATAAGCTCCGGCCACGAGGCCGCATTGCTCATATTTTGCATGCCTCCGCGCTACAAACGAAGTAGTTCCTAAACAATGGCAATAATTTTCACGCATATAAACCTTATTTTGCAATACTGCACTGATACTGAAATAAAGAAAGCAAAGCTAGATAAAATAAACTGTGAAGGCACGGAGTTCAGCGTCAGCATAACAACATAGCTGTCATTTAAATCACACCCCCCGCCACGGTCATCTCGGAGTCTATACGAAGAAGTAATCTACATCTCAAAGGTGATGTTTCTGAGCAGCACCTATTTTGGTATTAAAACAAAAAATGCCAGATTTAACATAAAACTTAAAATAAAGGAATCGTTATTTTATGGTTTCAGAGAACGAAACACGGACATTAATCGCATTTAACAAGGTCGTTTCTAATTTTTTTTGCGAAACTTTCGCCGCCAGTTTTCTTCACTGTCTGCTGTAACTATGGCAACTGTGACTCCAAGGGAAGTACGGCGAAGTGGTCCGAGATTGCCTTCGTGAATTTTCACTCTTGTGTTGCCGTTAATACCGCATTTGCGTCTCTAATCGCCATGATTATCATCGTGTTTGAGGAAAACGCCAAGGCTTCATTTGACGTCTTGTTTGAACGAAATAAAAGCGTGTAGCACAGATCGCGTTTAACTGTGGGGGTCATTGCATGCGTTACCGTTACTTTCACGCCAAGGAGATGTACGCGGCTAAATTGGAGTTGACTAAAAGCTTTACGTGTGATTGTTTCTCGCCTCGACAACTTGCACTGGCACTGCCGTTACCCCTTAAGACTTTGAACGTTCAAGCTTTTAATTAATTTATTTAATTAATTTGTTACATACCAGCCGTCGCCCCAGACAGCAGGGGGCAGACTTTTACTGGAAGAGCCCCGCCCCCCCTGCCATATATATATATATATATATATATATATATATATATATATATATATATATATATATATATATATATATATATATATATATATATATATATATATATATATATATGTATATATATATATATATATATGTATATATATATATATATATATATATATATATACACTGAGGCTGCCAATCCGTTGCCATACGACAAATAGGAAAAGGATATACGCTTCTCAAAAGACAGTTTATTTTTCAACGTTTTGATATCAAGGCAAAATTTACGAGGCTTCGATGCGCTTTTATAGCATCGTCCTCCGTACAGGTAGAGCAAGGAAAACAACACACATTAAAAAATGTAGAAATGAAAAAAATCACAGCATATCCACGGAGTGAATGATGATGAGTGGGCGAAGCTGCGGAGGTTCATCGGTAAACCGTGAATCTTCCGTGAATTCTGCCCAGTACATCATCACCGACGTGAGATCGGGCGCGTTTATTCTGAAGGTTCGATGAGTTATGACGACTTGCAGCTCACTTTAATTTTACATGTACGCTGTGAATTTTCATTGTTTAGAAAACCATTGCTTTAGAAAACATCTGGCGTCTTTCGTTAAGCAGTTGGTGTCTTTTCGTTCTGCTTTAGAAACATCTGGCGTTCTTTCGTTTTGCTTTTAGAAAACATCTGGCGTCTTTCGTTGGTTTATTTCATCAATCAACGGCGTTTTGAACGAAATTTTTATTGTTTAATCACGCACAGGAGAAATCTCACCAGGCACTACCTTGGAGGTAAACAATGGCTGCTAATGGGAATGAGAGACAGAAGAAGTCGGCTTTTAGCTAACACTTACACTTCTACTTCTACTAACGTTTCCTACTGGAACATGCCAATGGCTGCTAATGGGGAATGAGAGACAGAAGAATTCGGCTTTTAGTGAACGCGCACGCTGCGAATTTTTTATTGTTCAACAACGCACAGGAAAAATCTCCCACCGGCACCACCTTGGAGGTCAAGATCTGGTACTAGCGTTACGACTGGTTATGCACTACTACGACTACGAGGGACGAACGGGTGCCGCCTTAAGGAGCTTCGCCCCTAAAAAATCAGTAGCCAAAAGACCACACATACACACTCGGATATAGAGAAAACACGCGCATCTTCGAAGAAAAAAAAGGAAAACATATAGTTGTCTATATAGATAATATCGGTGGACACAATCAGTAAGTACATCCGTTTCGTGCATTGTCAAGCCCCACCTCTCCGGCTCCCCCCTTTTCATTTGTTCGTGAAGCATAGTGAGGGGGTGAGGCTTCAGAACAAAAGGGTCTATCCACCATGAGCTTCACGAGTTTAATATAAACAAATTATCACTGCGTGATACATGTACACAATACACGCGAAATGCAAAAAAAGACGCACGTTAGCCAAAAACAAGAATTCCAAATATGATATCGTGAAGTATGATGCAACGCCATTAAAAACAAAAGCTTTTTTTTTTTCACTCAATAATAGTTTTAGCGGCGTTACTTCAGTTACGATCACGATCCATGCAATCGATGTGCCACTGCGAGCGCATTATTTCACGGTTTGCAACAACGATTACCTCGCACGGCGTTTAACATTGCAAGGCGTTCGTGCATCAAGCGTGAGACTTACGCGACGGGCACTTCAACCAAGCACATCATTCTGAGCCGGTGGAACTGAATTCCGTTAAGACGACGCAACTGCGCCAATAGGCACACGTCACAAAATCACACACGCACCAGATGACCACAATTATCTTCTTATAAGGCACACACCACTGCATATTCTCCACACCTGGTTTGTTTACTTTCGCAATGTGTTGCGCTAACGGGCTACGTTGGTGGCTTTCTTTCTCTCACGCTTCGTCCGTACATACGTCGTTTATATATGAGCACAGCACGGCGCATATCACAATAGATCACCAAGATTCCAACGTTGCGAGCTCCAAGTAATACACACACACACGCACACGTACTTGTGGCAACGCTAACGCCATGGCTTTTGCGGGCGGTAAATCGTACACAGACGCGCACATTCCGACTTCACTTTCACCTCACTGCACACGAATGAACGCGACGACAATCGTCGATGTGGTGACCCTCTGGCCATATGCTTGGTGTATCCGAGCGATGGAGGGAACACACGCCGTGTTGCAACTTGAAGCCGCCGAAACGACGGAACGCGCTAAAGCGTTGTAAAACACTCCGAGCTGCTGCCGCTTCGGTGATCTCCAAACGCGGCAGTCACAAGCTTCTACTGCATCGGATGACGACCGGCGAGGATGATGCTGGGTACCCTACGAATAACGGTAGGAAACAGCTTCTTCTGGAAGAAACAAACACCTCAGGAAATTAGAACTGACGGATCTCGGTATCGGTGCAGCGCTACCTCGCCTCTCGTCGCGAACGCCGATGTTGCATTTTTCATTGGCTCGTCTTAACCGTTACGTCATGGTAACGAGCGGCCGCAGTTGGACGCGCATAACACAAATGGACAGCGGTAGAGTTTACTTTTTATTCTTAGCTTGTAACCGACTATAGAGATTTATGAAACAGGCTGCAAGCACTAATTGCAGTCGCGTCCTTTAAGCAACTTGTGGGAACTCGGCTCACTTTTAGTCTTCAATTGCCAACATCTGCTAACATGAACCAGCGATAACTACCGCTGGAAATATGTGTGCAATTGCTGTGGGCCGGGTGCTAGTTTTGCACAATTAACGTTCTCAGATTCGACTGTCAAGAACTATGCGCAAGTACGTCAAATTGATAGAACGTTATTTCAAGGCACTTGATATTATATTGAAACAAAAATAGTGTCATAATACGCTAACTTATGCAAGCTATAGTAATTAATTTTAATCAGACAATAATCAAATATATATTCTTATGTCATTCATCCTCTGATTTTGCATAAACAGAATCAAACGTAAGACTACATATATTGTGCATGTTTGTTTTCGGTTATGTCCATTTTGAGCAAAGAAAGAATATATTTTTGATGTGGCTTGCGTGAAGCGTAATGTCAAACGAGTCGTCGAACATGGTAGTGCCTTCAGGAAAGCAACAGTAAACGGCAAAGTGAAGCGAAATAAAGGGAAATTTATTGTGCCGGGCGTTCAATTTATCCAAATCTTAATGTATTGTGCTCTTTCGTAGTCCCTAGTCGACAAAACTAGCTAGAACAAGTTGTGCGCACAGTTGTGTACTAGCACCTTAAAGAGTTAATTATGGTAGTTCACAGCGCCCGTCTATTTTCACAGCTCTTTCACCATCAAATGGCTACGCTACAGTATGCTCCAGCATATATTATATAGTTGCTTGTAGCAACCGCGATGCGCCGCTTTCTTTTCCTGAGAACTGTAAGGTACAGCTGCTTGTAGTGGCAGCAATACTGTTCATGAATGGGATCCTTTATGAGACCTCTGTTGCATCTCTTGTCATCTCCTTGAAAGCTGTGTATTTGTTTTTCTCCCGGGTAAGCACAATTACCAGTGCACGTTACAAATGGTCTGATCACGCAAAATTTTGGACGGCAAGTACCCTTAAAATGCTTACGTAATAAAGGAAAAAACGTTGCCACTCAAGTGGCATTCACTGCAGTAGAACATCATCGAAATAATTGAAATGCAAACTAAGAAACAACATAAAACAGAAACAGGTTTTATCAGCCTTTTGCCACTCTCACGTCACAACACCTCTGTTGCGTGTGTTCGAACATCCATTGTCCCATGTTATGAGGGCCAATTGCGCAATAAGTAAACCTTTACCCCCTCTTGTCGGTATATTTATGTTGTTTTTATTGGCGTGAACACTGTACAAAAAAGTCACAGTTTCGCCGTAAGGGCGAAGCAATGAATACGATAGCAAGGAACTAATGCTATACGAAGTGAGGCTCGCCAATGGATACTCTCAGATTGAACAGCGCTTCTGTTGCAAAGGCGGCCGAAGCAGCGAAGGAAACTAGCGTGCTTCAAGTGTCGAGCTGTGACACTTGATAGTTCGCGCTCATCTTCTGTTCGTTTAGCGGCGTCCCTGAGCTCGAGTGACATTCGTACGCGCCGTAACATGAGCGCGGACATCACGGTGAAAGCGTGAAACATTCCTCTACCCCTCGCCACGAGAAAACCGCGCGAGCAGACAGCGGAAGGGCAAGCTTCTCCCGTGCGCAAATATAAGAAGAAGCGAGCGAGCTCGCCGACGACTTTTAAATGCGGCCGTCGGGCTCCTAGCGCCACCTCGCTGGTAATGAAGAAACGCTTATTATCGCCTGCTGTCTCCGAGTCCGTCCAGCGCTAAATGGCGTGTATATAACGCTCGCCGTTAGCTACGTGGAGGATCTGCGTTTCGTGGCGTAGTGGATAGCGCCGCTCGCTGTGGAGCAAGAGGTCCCTGGTTCGATTCCGCGCTTCTGAAGCATTTTTCTGAGTTATTTTTCTGTGGGGCCTTTATATATATATACATACTTATACATATACGGTGCATGACGGCGGCGACGGCGACGGCAAAATCCAGCCGAGACTGTCCATATAATTGCTATCGCAATAAAAGAGCTACGCTAGCTTAAGTTACGTTAACTTATGTTGTAAACACGCCCCAACGTCTGTTACTCTAGGGTATAAGAGAACAAAGCTTCCGATTTGTAAGTCATAATGCCACGATATTTTAATTCTCAATAGATGCTTCCAGCTGGCATATCCGACCATAAAAACTAATTTCCTTCAAAGATGGTCCTTGATTTCCACGCCGTACGTGCTTCCAACAGTATTAATAGATAAACAGAATTGAACTTTGGGTTTTCCGCGCAAAGTGACAACAAATTCTTCTAATCAGGGTATTGTTGGCAATGGAGCACACATTTAGGTTCTGCCCAACGGTGCGGAACAAACAAAAAAGTACACGTCCCATTCGTTGATTCTTAAGATTAGAGGTGTGCACGGGCTCCGGGTAGCCCGAAAGCCCGAGCCCGACCCGGCCCGCGGGCCGGGCTCGGGCGGGCCGACGTATTTTCACCTCGGGCCCGGGCCGGGCTCGGGCTACTTGGAGTTCTATCGGGCCGGGCTCGGGCCCGGCGCAAAGCCCGACTCAAGCCCGAAATATAGAGAATGAGCGGGAATTGTTTTCCAGCACGCATACAGCGCCTTTTCCGCGACTGCGCTTTACCGCTTTTCCTTTCCATTCGCTACTTTAAACAAAAGGGGAGCAGGTAAAGCACTGCTTCTGTTGCACTCCGACAAACAGAGATGTAACACCACCTGAGCTAGTGACGGCGCCACGCGACTGTTCGCGTTAGATTTAAGGCCAAATCCCATATGAGTGAAAATGCACGCGACAGCGACGAGCGACCCGACATGATCGCCTTCGTGCAAGCTGACGTTTGCATGGGCATACCATACCCCGTACACGTGACGGCTTTGGCGAGCGAAGTCCATTGTTGCTGGCATGAGTCCGTCTACTTGTATAGCAAAAGTGCCGCGCTGTCGCAGGTATGCAATGCAAATAAAATTCCCAAGCTTGCCAGGCTGGCAAAACCATATTAGCGATTCCGGCGAAGAGTGCACGCAGCGAACGTAACTTCAGTTCGGCGGGCCACATAATGCGAAAGCGCCGCACTTCGTTGAAGCCGGAATCGTTGGACTGCTTGCTGTTCTTGCACGACAATCTGTAATCTGTGTAATAGAGACTGTTCGTCGTGTGTCGTTTGATCATATTTGATATGCTCAATGAAATGTCAAATTACCGGAAAACGATGTTTCGTTTTCGAAGCGAACCTTCAAAAAGCCGGGCCGGGCCGGGCCGGGCCCGGGACTGTGTTTTCGTACGTCGGGCCGGGCCGGGCGGGCCTTCGACAAAGTCAGCGGGCCCGGGCCGGGTTCGGGCTCGGAAATACGGCCCGTGCACAGCTCTACTTAAGATTTCTAGAGTTTCAACAATTAAGCTTGGCTGCTAGAGATTATCCAGCTCTCAACCTTTGATCTGGGAACATCATGCTTGGGGAAAAAATTCACAGCATATCCACGGGTGTATGATGAAGAGCTTGGGCGAAGCTCCTGAAGCAATCATGGTTACACCGTGAAATCTTCAGTGGTGTCGCCCAGCAGTAATCAAAGCGATAGCCCAGTACATCATCAAAGACGTGACAAACACTGTATATATTTATACAAAAAATTTTATTAATCGTAAGTGGTAGCTAGACGTGGCTTCCATTCCCCCTTCATTATAACGGCTTCATGGTCGGTGAAGTGATGGATCGGTGATGGGTCGTAGTGGGATGTTTGCGAAGGCGAAGTAGTGGGCAGTTTGCAAATGATCGGTGATGGGTCGTAGTGGGATGTTTGCAAAGACGAAGTAGTGGGCAGTTTGCAAAGGTGGCTTCCGTTCCCCCTTCATTATAACGGCTTTATGGTCGGCGAAGTGATGGATCGGTGATGGGTCGTAGTGGGATGTTTGCGAAGGCGAAGTAGTGGGCAGTTTGCAAAGGATCGGTGATGGGTCGTAGTGGGATGTTTCCAAAGACGAAGTAGTGGGCAGTTTGCAAAGCTGGTTACGCCGGACAACGGAGTCGTGACAAGGTTAGACTAAGAGGAGCTTCGCCCCTAAAAGATATCGAATGAACAAAGCCGAGTGGGCTGATTAAAAGTTCTAAAAATGCGAAAATGAAGGCAATGCCAAAGCGATTGCCCTAAATTATATTGGGTTTACAATATCTAAGCAGATACATGACATAATTACATTACTAAGCACATATAACGGAAGCGAGTTCAGAGGTTAGAGCATTCCTTATTCGCCTCGAGATCGTTGAGTGGCGCCCTTTCGAGTGTGAGGTCAGAGAGAGGACTCGGGGGCCGCTCTTCGCGCGAGCGCTCGCTACGTGAAGACTGCTCGCAGCTGCCGGCCTGTCTGTCCTGCTCGTGTTATTGAAACTTTAGTGGGCAAGCTCATAAAGCAATTTTTACTGAATGTTTAAGCAAAATGCCCAGCGAAATCGAGAGGAGTTGCCGTCAGCAGCACGTTCAGTGTCGATTGCTTCTGGTGTCGTCTGCTAGCCATCAATGTGTACATTTGCATGTATGGCGACGATTGCTTTTCGCGAATGTTCTATGGCTATGGCGCACTCAAAAGACTTTCCGGCCCATTTTCGATCAGTGACTTCAGCGTTCGGGCGTTGGCTTCCCTGTGCGCGTTAAAGAGCAATATACGTAATTGTATACCGTGTGCTGTGCATGTTCGGTTTCCAAGCTTGCTCCTTCGGTTCAATTTTTTTTTGAGTTTTATGCGCATGAAAAATGACGTGTGACGTAATTCTAGTAAATTAGATGGATGTTACAGGCAACAGCCTTCGATTAAATCCAAGTTTTCCGCAAGTGCCGTGTAAACGCGTCGTAAGTACTTGAAATTTAAGCAAGAAATAAAAAGATTGAGAGCACGTCTTAAAAAGGTGGTGCACTACCGCGACATACAATATCTGTAGGTTGTGTGGAGTTTTTTTTTCGGCATATTATAATCCCTACGTTCATAAATCAACGTTTGCTGACTCGGTCACGGTCGTTTGAAAGTATGCTGAACAGAATCGTATTGACGTAGATAAATAGAAAGCTAACGCATCGAAAGTCGTAATAAGATGTATTTGCAATAAAATAGTGTAAATCACTCTCAACGGCCGACTCCTGAGAGGGTTCAATAGTACTAAAAAGACTCATCCAGTCCATTATGCATTTGTCTAAGGTGACTCGAAGGCGAAGGCCATCTTCTTCTTTTTCTTCAATCGATGTATTGTTCCTTCCCCGCCCCCCTGCGAATGCTTTCTGTACGTAACGTGGTTTTGCACTGCCTCCAGGATCGGAGGCATTGCAAGCTTTCTACACATCACCTGGTTTTACCGTCCCACCGATCACGAATGCACTGCAAACCGACGATGTCATGCGATGACGTCATCATATGCCGTAACGTCATGACGTAAAAAATTTTGGCGATCTGTGATGTCATAATGACGTCTATGGTGACGTCATCGTGTGATGATTTTTAAAGGGAGTGAAATGACTTAAAAAGAGACAGGTTTCGAGTGCACGATACAGCATGTCATTACGGCAAAATTAAATAGAGCTGAGGTACCACGCAACCGAAAAAAAGAACGAAAGTGCACGCGAGCAAAAAGATAGAGATAGGCAGCTTAGCTAAAGCTGCGACCACCCACCTATAAGCAATACGCAAATAGCAATCATCCTTGGCCTCCTCTTGTGTGTGTGTGTGTGTGCGCGCGCGCGCGTGCGTGTGTGTGGCGAATAGCATGAAAAACCTAGGAAGTCCAACTTTGGGGATAGGTCTTCCAATGGCACCAACCAAGTGCGCATGTGTATTTTCTGTGCGTATGTGCGTGCGTGCGCGCGCGCGCGCGCGTGTGTGTGTGTGTGTATGTGTGTGTGTGGCGAATAGCATGAAAAACCTAGGAAGTCCAACTTCGGGGATAGGTCTGCCAATGGCACCAACCAAGTGCGCATGTGCATTTCTGTGCATATGTGCGTGTGTGTGTGTGTGTGTGTGCGTGTGTGCGCGCGCGCGCGCGCGCGTGTGTGTGTGTGTGTGTGTGTGTGTGTGTGTGTGTGTGTGTGTGTGTGTGTGTGTGTGTGTGTGTGTGTGTGTGTGTTTGTGGAGAATAGCCCGACAAACCTAGGAAGTACAGCTTTGGCGATAGGTCTTCCAACCACAGCAACCTAGTGCGCACGTGTATTTCTACTTCACTGCATGGGGCTCTTCAGAGCAAGTCCTTCGCGAATCTCAGTGAAATTCTGCACACGTAGCGGCTAAACTTCGTTATCACTAAACGTACTGAGCACGGCGTAGAGGTCCGGTGAGATTGAGCGCTCTCGAAATTCGATGAGCTTGTTGTTCGTTTCAAGATTTGGTTCAATTTTCAACCGCCTTCGATGAAACATTTACTTCCCATTGCCACCAAGTTAGACACCTCGTAGCAAGTAAGCACTTCCTTTCTTGTTGTCTTGTTTCTATTCCCTTTCTCGAAAGCGTTTGCTGAGATTTCTTCTGAGGGAGATCAAGGCTATGACCTAGGAATGTTTACGATTTTCCTTTACCGGCTCTCTACTTTGGCAGCACGCTTGATGACCGCTGCAGTTAGTGTTTTGTTTTCAGCAGGCGACTTTCTGTTCCGCCTCATAGCAAAGAAATCCTCCAAGAAAATGGTCTTTACTTCTCTACCAGAAACTCACTCAGTCTTTTCAGTCTCTCGGCGCCGTTGCACTTTCATGAAAATAAATGTATTGTCTTTATGAATCATTCAATGCAGGTGGAGCGCATTCTTCTGGAAAAATAAATCAAGTAATGTAAGCGACGGACCCCGGCAATGGCTTGACATGGGACAAAACGGAAGATGCTAAATGCCACTGAACTTGCACGGGCTGCCACTGTAAAGTGAACCTTATAACGCTACAAAAGCGCAGCCTTTGAACTGAAGCAAAGCTATAGCGCATACAATCGAAGAACTAGCAGGCGCTATCTGGGACATGATTAACCTTTGTGTGGTTTGAGGAAATGGGGAGGGAGAGACGCAATTTAATAAAAATGCGGGTTGATTATTTCTCAAATGGCAATGACGCCATAGCACGAGTCATGGAAAACTGAAAAAAAAAGATGGTAGTACACGGACGTTCTCTAACATCCAGCCCTGACGACAAGAATGTAGAGAAGTTCTAGGAAAATGTTGAAGTACAGTTGCGGGATAACTCAGAGCAAAAGTATAAAGGAGACATGAAAGACAAAAAGGAAACGGGAACTATGCCATCAACTCTGTATGCATGAATAACACAGCAGAACAACTATAGACTATTGAAAATAGCAAAAATAAATCCGCTTCATATCATAAACACCTTCCTCAGAAAGCATAGAAAGAAGGAGTAGACATGAAAAAGCGGCAATAGGTTAAAATACAGCTAAGATGTTACCGAACTGACGAAATATATTCAATAATATGCGCGCACAGCCGCAGGACTCAAGTCTAGTGCCGCATGCAGCAGCAGGTAGGGCAAATTATAGTGATCACAATTTTGTGAATGCGACGATTGCAGCTAAATAAAGAAGGAACACATTTATTTGATAAAAAATCAGTTTTGCTTTACGGCGATGCAATGAATGCCATACCAACAAATTGTAACAGTATACGAATTAGGGCTAGCACCTAACACTCTTAGATCCGATCTCGCATAATTCAACAAAGGGCTCGTTTAGGAGAATGTGTCCGGTCCATAAATTGATCCAAATCATAGTTGCATTGCCAAACTGTTGCTATGCTGCTTGCGCTTGCGTGCACTAAATGAACTTCACGCACAAGGCCATGTGCCAACCACACACTTTTAATAAACGGCAAAATTACAGTTATAGCAATTGAACTTTGAGTATAACTGTAATATTTATAGACAGTGCAATCAAACAGCTTACAATTCTTGCGTCGGCAACATAACACATCTATTCGCACATTGTAAAGAGCCGTTCGTTAGATATGACTCCACTGAAGTATAAAGTGAGCAAATGGCTGGAGAGCGGCTGCAGATCTTAGGGGCATCATTCATTGTAGCTGTAAAATATTTGTGCAGCTATAATTTATGATGTTCATGCTAGCCAAATCCATATATAGTAGTCATCTATGTAAAGTGTTCTGTAAAATTAGGTATATAAAGCCATATAAAGCTTGCAGCCATATATACGCCTCATTCATACATGTTCAAATCAGGAGTTGGGCATGTCAGGTCATGTATGACGCGTATCCATATATGGGAACACTTGCCAGTTCCTAGTATAGTCATATATGACATTTTAGGTAGGTCCATAATGGCATTATTGTAAGGGCAAGGACCAAAGCGGTTTTCTTGCTCTCACTTCTCTAAACGCAAAGTAATCGTTGAGAGCACGAATATGGCCACGTTTGCCCAATTCCTAATATAGCCATATATGGTATTTTATATATAGGTCCATATATGGCATGCTAGTAAGGGCGGGGACCAAAGCGGTTTTCTTGCTGTCAGTTCTCTAAATGCGAAGTAAGCGTTGAGAGAACAGCATGTTTACGTGTCGTCGTCTAATATATGTGGCGATAGAGCGCTCAACTGCGCCCTTCGAGTGACGCAGCAACTCCTTCCCCTGGCACCCCTTCTTGTTCTTCACAAAAGGACGGCGGGTATTTCCTCTATGCTTGAGGAGCGATCGAAGGTAAGACTCGCACGCCGGATGATGTTACCGAATGTGCCCTTCGTGCGAAGGAGATAGCCGGCTTGTTTCATCTCAGCTTCAGGCGCGTTCATCGCCAGCACTCGCAAGGTTTTACTCGTGGGTAGAATCTGCGATGCGTGGGGTGATGTGATCAGTTTGAATTTTGTACGGAAATGACGGCGACGGCAGCGGAGACGGCGAAAACCCGTCAAGAGTGTCTATATAACTGTTGTCGCAATAAAGTAGAAAAACATAGATGTAGACATGGTAAAAAACTTGGAGGACGCTTGGGCTTCGCTTTCAAGAGTAGAACCCGATAGCATAATCGGGACCCGTGCCCTTTGCCTTCTCAAGTGCTAACACAGCTTCGGTTTTCGGTGGATGCTTCAACCATGCCGCAAGGAAACGAACGTGGGTGCATGTAGCATCGGTCGTTTCAGACTGTCCTAACAAGTCTACTTCAAGTGACGTTGAGAGGTAGCCACTACGCCATAATGCTTCGTTTTGTAAATCAGCGAAGGGCCCACTACGCGTCCGTAGGCAACACGCGAACCCACGTGGCTGCTGAATTTGTGGATGCTTTTGCTGATCATGACGATCAAATATGCATGTGCGCTTTGTAATGGGTGCACCTTTAAAACAGCCGCTCGTTGTCCAATTCACGTGTTTTGAAGCCTGGCGCGATTTCATGCTTCTTCGCGCAATATTACATGTGTTAAGGAGACTCTTCCCACTACACGACATTCATATACACTTTTTTTTCGAAACACATTTAGGCAATGCCGGGGGATAACCGATCCCAGTGCCTTGAGCTCTTGCACGGATTGTGGCCAATGCAGCCATACCACTTTACTAATGTGCCTTGCGTGAAGGCCACGGGCAAGTGCCCTCTGAACTGTTATCGTGACAGCAATCAGTATTGGAAATCTCAGGCTAAAGATACACACGAGAAAGCGGAGAAGTGGAAAGCCGCCTTATCGATCTTTGTCAGAGCCATGTGACGAAGTACAAAGAACGCGCGTGTGCTTAGATTTAGGCGCATGATAAAGAACCGCAGGTGGTCGAAAATAATTTGGAGTCCACTAAAACGGCGTGTCTCATAATGGTATCGTGGATTTAGCTCAAAGAAATGTAGAAAATATTACTATTAGGCTTATACGTTTTTATCATGTCATATTGATATCATTTAGTCACTTTACGTACATCACACACACAGTGCCGAGTTTCACAGGCGGTCGCTCAATAAGGTTCTTTTCAAGTGCCGCAGCAGGGCTCGTGTGACTTTCTGGGCTGATATCTCTCTTTTACTCCTCTATTCCCCCTCCCAATATGTAGGGTAGCAAACTGGACGCATTGTCTAGTTAACCTCCCTGCCTTTCTACATTCCTTCTCTCTATCTCTCTCTCTCTACGTACATCTAAACTATTGGTATGCTTACTATTGGCCAGAATATAAAATATCAAATCCTCACGTCGAATCCTTTTGAGATACGACCGATATAAGAGTTATGTCGAAGGCCTTTTTTCACGTGGCAACGTTATCTGAAATTTTGTTCAAACTCGGTGCGTATCATGCGGGTATTCGGTACGGATGAATCACAGTGTATGTAAAACCTAGACAGCGAAATATATATCCCAAACATTATATAACACTTCAATACGTAGATGGAGTGGTCGTCTGCGCTCGCGAGCTTATCCCTAGAGGGCGGTTCGCCAGAAGGCTCAAAGATTCGCACAGACGGGGTTCTTATTGAAAAGTTTGCGTTGAAGCCATCTACCTCACAAAGGTCGTTTCGCTTGCTGTAGCGGCCGCGTTTGCTAATGAAGTGAGCTGCCAGCTTTTCCTTGAATAATATTCCAATTTGTTTCTACGCCACTCATTGCTTCGCCCTTGGGGTGAAACTGTGACTTTTTTCGTCGCATCGCCCAGCGAAACAGCGGGCGACGAACACGCTTCGCACGACAGCTGGTGTGCTCGGTATTCCAGCCTCTATCAGTGCGCCAAGCACAGTTTCAGCGCTTCACCGAAGCAATGAGGGTGCGTCTGGAAATCCTTCATCGTAGAACCATGCTTGTGGCCACAGCCTTCTGAGGTTCACACCTATTCCGACACTCCAGCTTAAAACATAGATGAGCTCATTCAATAAAGACGCAAAGCAAGGACAACAAAGCACAGCAACATTCCTGCACTCTAACAAAAAAAAGTCAAAAGAGGGTCATGGCACTGTGACTCTCTTCGGGTATCTATTTCACCCCTTTGGAAGGTCGAAGTAGCAAAAGAAAGTTAGCATTTCTGAAGGTATCACTAGACTCTCGTGAAGCGCGTTTCGATAGGCTTCCGTGATGAAGGCGGCGCCGTATACGCCGTACATATCGCGCGTTGGCCGTTCGACGCCGTTGTGGCGCCATCGCCCGTGGCTCACACGCCTCTCTCTCCCCCTCCTCTCTCAGTCTCCTCGGTCTTTTGGAATGCCTTGCGTTGGTTGTGCGGGATGCGTCCGTTGCCTGTCTTGTAATTTCGTGTTCGGGCGAGCATGCGCATCTTCGGTGGCGGTGACGTCAGTCTCCATGCTCGAAGTCACGCTGGAAGAGCGGAATATTCGCGGAGCTACGGCCACAGACAACGTGCGCCTGGTAATGATGAGTGTACTGCTTTCGTAGGTACTAATTATACAGCTTTAGCTGGACATCTGCAGCAGCTTTGCTGAAGTAGGCCGCCAGCCATTTTTAACAGCAGCCTGCGTCCGCGGGGCTGCTGCGGATGACCAATGAAACTGTCAGTTAACTAGTTGAAGCGGTTAGGCGCATTGTTGTACAAGCTCCCATAAAATGAAGGATGCAAACAATTATCAAGGCTCATGGTTTGCTGATCGCACATTGTGTCCGCACTGCTGAAGGTGCAAGATGTCGTTTTGAGATGCGCTTTAGTCTACTGCATAATAACATTTCCACCCACATTGAGCGTGCAACATGCTTCCACTCGTGGGAACGTGAATAAAAAAGTCACAGTTTTGCCGCAAGGGCGAAGCAATGAATGCGATAGCGAGAAACTAATGCTATACAAAGTAAGGCTCGCCAATTGATAGTCTCAGTTTGAACATCGCTCCTGTTTGAAAGGCGGCCGAAGGAGCGAAGGAAACTAGCGTGCTACAAGTGTCGAGCTGTGACACTTGATAGTTCGCGCTCATCTTCTGTTTGCTCGTTTAGCGGCGTCCTTTGAGCTCGAGTGACCTTCGTACGCTCTGTAACATGAGCGCGGACATCACGGTGAAAGCTTGAAGCATCCCTCTTCCCCTCACCACGAGAAAACCGCGCGAGCAGACAGTGGAAGCGCAAGGTTCTCCCGACGCAAATATAAGAAGCGAGCGAGCTCGCCGACGACTTTTAAATGCGCCCGTCGCGCTCCTAGCGCCATCTCGCTGGTAATGAAGAAACGCTTATAAGCGCCTGCCGTCTTTAATTCCGTCCAGCGGTCAAGGGTGTGTTTTAACGCTCGCCGCTAGCTACGTGGAGGATCTACGTTTCGTGGCCTAGTGGTTGGCGCCACTCACTGCGGAGCAAGAGGTCCCCGGTTCGATTCCGCGCTTCAGAAGCATTTTTCTGAATTATTTTTCTTTGCGGCTTTATATATACATACTTTTACATATACGGTGCATGACGGCGGCGACGGCGACGGCAAAATCCAGCCGAGACTGTCCATATAATTTTCATCGCAATAAAAATTTTAGACAAGCTAGATATACTATATATATTGTTGGCTTAAAGTCGGTATTTTCAGATGCAGATATAGTGTGATGTTTCCAGCGCGTACGCGGTAGTATCTTAAGTTGGACACGCCTCACCGGTAAAAAGCTCGAGACTTTCGACGGCGTGCTTTGGTGCGGCCGTCACCGCGCACTCTTTTCCCTCGTTTCTGTTTGTTGTTTCGTGGTTTGCCTACATCTGACATGACGTTTGACGCTATAACAAAATCGAGTGGTGGGACCTATGTGCGGTAACTCTAGCATAAGACACGTCTGATCTCGACGTAAACGGCGTCCGCGCGCGCTGGGTGTTGTTCGGGCACTCGTACTCGGATGTGTTTATCTGAGTATTTAAGGATAGGCTACGTTTGTAAAACACGCGGTGAGTAATCGCTCACGGCGTGCCCCTGACTACCGCAGGATGCGCTTGGGTGTCGGAATATGCCGGCGCAAAGCCTGGCTTATTGTGAATGCAAATTTTGAAGCGATTTCTCAGAAAAGGAGTGCTTTCCTTCGTGAATAGCCAGTGCCTGTTGCGAAACGATGTTCCCCCCTTCTTTACGTGAAAATTTGTTTTCGTTGCGAAATTATTTAAAACGAAACACACGTGTCGGATGTGTGTACAGTAACGGTGCGTTGAACAAAGGGTGGTTTTAAATACAAATAAACAGCATGTGTGTGTTGGTAATTCCCAGAATCCCGGATCGCTTAACCCGCCTCTTCACTCCAGTTGACAGCCACACCCTGGGAAACAAAGGTGTCGTTATGGTCTCGCGCCTCACCACTTGTGATGGGAAAATGAACAGCGGCGTTCGCCCTGTCAACGAGGCAGTCGGTCCTACATTTCCTTTGGTTGGACAACACGACGTAGGGAAAGAGCTGCGTGGTACCCACGCGAAGGAGCCTTAACCAATTTCGTTTGCTGTTTAAAAGAGGCTCACATCATCTTGTACTGAAAGTTCATCGACAACTGACGTGTTACGAAAGCTACTACTTGCAAGACGTGTTTTACACGATAACTGCAAAATACTTGGTTCCTTACCACGCCTGTTTGCATTCCTTGTTTTGCTGTGAGCCTTCATTTTGTCTGTGTAAATCCCTTATTGTGTAGGTGTTGCAAACTGTTACTGCAATTCCGTTTTCTCGTCATAATACCTAGTTCCGCTTTTCAGATACAATTTTCGTTGCTGCTGACGCTGAACAGGAACGGAAACACAGCAAGACCGAAGTATGATGCCTCCCGCCGTCACCACGTTTAAAGACGATAGTCTTTCTTGGGGAACTTAAAGGGGTCATGAAGCACCCCTTGGGCTTGTTGAAAAAACACATCCTGTGGAAAGCTGACACGGCTATGAACTGCTCTGCCAAATATTAAAGTCGTGCGCTCCGCGTGAAAGCCACAAGCGGAGCGCGAAGTTGCCTTTTCCCCAGGCACCCTCTTTTCAAACAGAGGCCCGTTCTCACTCTCGTGGGTGGGCGGTACGTCTGCATGTTGACGTCGCCGATCTGGCAGTTTACTTCGCAAGAGACATAGCATGCTTATTGGCCGATAGCCGACGTAAATCGAGAGCGGCGTTCGGATCAGACGCGCTTCTTGCCACGGGGTGCCGCCACTTGCCGGCGCCGCACTCCTCAGTACATGGTAGCCACACTCGCGCACGCGAATCACAGCAGGAGAGCGATCGCGTTTCATGACGCGCGTTGACGTAACTTCTTTCCCCGTGCCATCCCTCCCTATGTAGCTTCCAGTGCGCTCGTCGGCACGATAAAGGAGAGAAAGCGCCGAGAGCGTGCGCCGAACCCCCGTAACTCCGCTCATTCTTGACGGATTCGAGAAATTTTTGCGGCCATCGTTTTGGGAGGCAGTAAACTCCGATACTGAGATCATTAGATCATTACTTGGAAAAGTGGTTCATGACCGGTTTAAACGCAGAAATTTTGGTCTGTCTTTCTGTCTGTGTGTTTGTCTGCACTTCACTCGATTTAGCCACCCGGCCAAAGTTAAACCACTTGCCAAGGGCCAGCCATCTCATCTTGAACAGCTGACTAGGTTCATACTTGTGTACGTTGTTGATCAAAAAGCAAACATTACGCATATCCGAGGCGCAACATCACCAGGTAAATATTAGGTGGTGTGTTCCTTTAATAGAAAATACATAGATACGTAACTCTAGAGACCCCACTTTCTTAAGCTGCGCTGAAAATGCGACTGCGCTGAAACTTGCCTTCCTCCGTGCCCTATGCACGAGCACATTGTTGTGTTTCGGTTTCGGTTCAGTATTGCACTGTACGAATGGCATGGGGCGCCGCTCTGGCATTCCTGTTTTACCCAGGCGACGTGTAAATAAAAGAGTGTGTGGCGAGTACTCGTTGAGTGCGGACGTTTCTTCTGCTTCGGCGCTTCGCGCCAAACCGCGTGTTCGGGCTGGCTGGCGTCCCCGCCGGTCGCGTTGGTCACCGCCGGTCTTCGCCTGCTGCTGCACCGGGACTACCAGCCCGCAACACAGCACTCGTGTTTCCCGACGTATTGCCAGATGGCGTCCATATCTCACGCAGCGCCTCTTCTATCTTCTTTAGACGACATTTGCAGCGAAGCACGCAGATACGAAGCCAATTTTTTTATTTATCGATACTCGTAAGGTGTACATATGGAGATTCGATGCCGATTTATACAGTTTATTCTGCACAATATTGCCTCGTCCGTTTTTTATTATCACTTTTGCTGTATTCGATTTTCGCCCACAAGGACTGTCAGCAACGCTCAGCGCAAACCGCGCCTCATTGTTCGAGAAGCTTCGCGATTACTGGAAATCGTGACACCATGCACATCGAAGTTAGACATTTTAGTTGGCTATACTCATACAAGCGTGTAAATAAGGAAAACCTCCACTGCTTAATTGGAAATCACAGACCATCTTTTCGCGATTTCTAGATTACTTTGCTGGAAATGGTATGTTGTTTTGAACAGTTTCATTAAAATATTACTAAAATTGAACAATTCTTTTTTTGCAGTCGCCAGGCACAACGGCAAGTATCATTGCACTTACTTAAAATGAATACTTCACTATTTCCAACAGTAGTTGCGCAAAAGTGGAGCATGGATGAATTGAGCAACTTAAAATAGTTGTGGAGCCGCTTGACGCTTCGGTGTGTGTCATTTGACCTCCGTAGGAGTGTTACCGGCAAGGGCGGTCCCAGCCCCTTATAAGTGGTAATGGGATCCTCCGCATAAGAGTCATTCCACTCTTCCTAGAGGGTCAGGGCACTCTCCTAGAGCACGCCGACTCTGACCCACCAAGAGTACCCGTGTCTCTTTAAAGATAGTAGTTACGTGGCAAGTCAGAACTCTCCGAAAAGAGTTACGCATACTCTTTTTGTTCTTAGAGTGTGTCGCTGCTGCCCTAGCGAATCACACGAACTCTAAAGCTCCTTTAGCAGACGAGCCTCCGTTGTCACTTTCCCCGCGGGACCATTGATTAGTTACCACCGACAAGCTAACTGGATGCATACGTCACAAAGAGACTGAAAACACAATTTCTAGGTACACCCCCTCCTTCGTCCCTTTATTTTAGCCATCCCCCAAACTTGAATTAAGAGCATATGTGGATGTGGGATTGGCATTTCCTGTACTGCTCACTTGATTAGTCTGCCCTTCTCACGCACATGCAAGCAGACCCGTTCCTATGCATGAGATACTCCCAATACCTCTGTAGGAGAGCTGGTTGCTTTCGATGATGGGTTTGCCGCACTTCAACCGCTCGTCGAGACGCATTACCCAGCGCATGCGATCCTTTACTCAGACTCGACTAAAGCTGTCCGCCGCGTTAACCACACTGATGACATAGTAATGAAATTTCACGCTTGTGGTGCAGCTTATCCATGCCCAGTTTAAGTTTGTTGCATTCGCCGATCTAGTGTTACTGCCCATGCAACGGAAGAGTCTGCTTGCCCTCCTGTAACGCTCGTATACTTCTTACCTTTGTGAATGATGTTACGCTCTCACGCTCAAGCAAAACTCAAGCTCTTGTACATCCAGGTGGTTAGGACCCATCGAGCGGCCTGTGAACAGGGGGTAACGCTCCGAAGAGTTCGCGTGAGCGCGGATGTCACGCCTTCAATCCCAGCGAAGCACTCGAATTGAAGCACTCGGAGTATAGCTTCGAGCTGCTGTTTTAGGGGCGAAGCACCTTAGGGTCGAGGCATGTCCCGTGTCCGGCAAGGTGGCGGCGTGTCTCAGTTTTGCATGGAGTCCGCTAGGGGTGCTGAGGTGCACAAGGGTGTATAATATTGGTGGTAGAACAATATAAAACACCTAGAAGCACACAGCCTTTATACTAGTCGGTGATTTCAACGCAGAAATTATAGACCTTAGGACCAAGCTTTGTTGTCGACGCTCACTGTCCGCTTTCATGGTGGTTAGAAAACCGTTGCTATAGTCGAAGCATATGTGTGTATGTGAACCAAAAATACGTTTAAAATAGACGAACAACAATCGTAATTCTGACAAAACAATATAAAACACCTACAAGCACAAACCTTTTATACTAGTCGGCGACTTCAACGTACACATTATGAATCATTATGGAGCTTTGTCATTTGACTCTTTATGTCACTTTAAAGGGCCCCTCACCAGGCCACATAGGAAATTTTAGTTCGATGCTGGATGTCGTTGTGTGCCCAATGAAGAGCATTATGCCGCAAAAATTTTCAAATCGGTTCATTACGAGCTGAAAAAAACAATAATTTGTAGCGCCGCGAAACCATGATGCGAGGAGGCGAGTTTCAAACCCTTGCGACTCGCCCCGTGTAGCCTTCGCAAGCCGGAGCCGAAGGATCACCTGACACATACGCTTGAACACGTCATGCGCATGCATGGTCACGTGCGCATGACGTGCCCGAGCTAGCCCAAGCACGCGAGCGGCGTTTCACGGCCGCTGTCTCTTTTTTATGTAGTGGCCGTGGGCGTTGTGTCGGCGTTCTTTGTGGTGTACAGCCGGTTTCTGCGGGGTGGGCATGAAAGTTGAGACATTTGTATGGGCACAAGACTAGGGGTATCAAGAGCCAGTGCCGCATGAACATTTAGGTACGGGAGAATAAATGAGCCTAATGAGTGCTCGAACGCGCCAGAACACTACTTTCGTTTCCAGGGCTGGTGTCTCCTCGATGCGCTAACCGCGCGGACACGAACGCATGCGAAACGGAGGCATATAAGCCCCGCATACCACTGCACTTCACCGAAAAAAAATTAAAAAGACGCATATATTACCCTTGTGTATCTCATTATTTCTCGCAAGTTTAATTCGTCTATTCAGGCAACAAATTACACAAACTGCACATGTGGTGTCAAATAATTATCGTAGTGTCACATGCTACGGTTGGCAACTACAGAGCACGGTCGCCTACGTAGAGGACCGGCGTCACAGCACTGCCGTCTACGTAGGGCCATTCCCTGTGTACACCATCCCCTCATTCTCTGGGCTCGCGCCCGCGTTTGGAATGGCAGGCAGCGTTCAGCTTGAAATTTGACCAATTTCCGCGGCGCGTAGCGTTGCGAATTTTGGCAGACGTGATCGTGAACGCCCAATGTATGCATTGCGCTTGTCAGCTCAAAATTTTCAAACATGGTGAGGGGGCCGCTGCAGTGCAAATACGTGTGTAAGCGCGTTCCAGGTCGCACATTCTATTTCTGGCGTAGATGAAAACGAACGTAATGCGCGGCATGCGGCGGCTTAACGGGAACGCCGACGACAAGGTACTACTCCGGTGGCGAGGGCACTGGAAGCGGTGGCAAACTGGCAAAAACGATAAACTGGAGATTGACGGTGACCGAACGATCCCCAGAACTTCTCCCGCTCATTATCATTCAATTCGTAGATATGCGTAGATTTTTTTGTTGTGCGCTTGTCTACAAGCGGATACGCCACCTGCGGCGTGTGGGACGTCGACATACCAGGGCACCAGTCTTAAAGCAGTGAGTTTGTGATCAGCACCACATGTAAATTCTGGACTTTATGAATGAAACACAGCTGCACAATCACGTGCGAACTGCTTATGCCGTGGGGCAAACTAAGAAAATAAAAGCGACCACATAAGAGTGCTATTGTATAGACGATTTTCCGCAGCGGCGCACGGGCGCTGCCATGTTTGATCACGTGATCGTAACTGGCCTTCCCCCAGCCATTTGCCCCAGCCAACGCATTGGGCCAGCGATGCGGCCGTGGCCGTGCCACACAAGCTGGTTGCAGCAGGGTGTAAACAACTCACATGCTTGCGAAGCAAAACATAGTTCTACACGTAATCGCCTCAAAGTTGAAAACGTTGAGACATTTGCGTTTGTTTGGTACGTACCACGCCACAACGATAAGCGATATGTTTAATCTACTTCGTAGTTATGGTGTATACCTTTAGTTGTTGTATTAGCAACCGCCAGTAGCTGGGGTTACAAGCCAACATGGCAGCACCCATGCAGACGCGACAGCCCGCTTCGATCCGAACTGGCGCTTGCTACTTGCCCGCTGTCCTCCCAGCAATAAATGAATGGCAAAATCGGCCATCGCTTTGAGTCTGCTCACGCTGGAGAAAAGGCGTCAGGTATGCTTTGTCTTTATTATTGCGATCAGCTGCGTTTATTTAGCCATGCCTGCTGAGCCTTGCCTCCGACAATATGAGAATGCATCTTGGAAACACTGCAAAATACCGACGAGAACATTGCTCTCGAAGCTTCAGGACGCGAATATAAAGCAAATAAATGCGTAGGTTTTGAACTTACGGGCCACACAGCACAGGACGACGACGTGATAAATTCGAGGCGGAAGGAAACTGCATCCACAGGTGCCGCCATGTTTACTTTTCCGGCGCTGCCGTCTGCTCGCTTTTACTCGCGTGCGCGCAGACGCTATGGGAACGCCGAGCAGACGACGCGACGCGGATGGAGACATATTGAGGAGCGCTGCGAAAGGCCACGGCAGGGGGATGGCCATGAAGACGGCCACGGTAGGGGGACGGCCACAGTGCGGTGGCGCCATCTAGTTTTCACTGAACAAACCAGCTGCGGAAAATCGTCTATTCTACCTTGGGAGAGCCTTATGCTCTCTCTTCTAAGATGACACCAGCAATCTATTGCCAATGGAGCCAAATAACTGAAGCGTCACCAGCATAGATCATTGTCAAAACCTCCGTCAGAGCTCGGATCAGACTGTAAATCACGTATAGACATTTCATTAAGCTGCTACAGCAACCTGAAATCAACAACTGTGGATATACAGCTTTTCAGTCTTCTTTCACTTCTTTTATGCTGCGAGAAGTTGTCATATTCGTATTTAAACGTCGGCTGCTTATGTTGTTTGAATAAAAAGTCAGCCAGTTATAAATTCCTACGAACTCGCCCAAACAGGAGTTATTGTCAGTTGGCTAACGTGGCCATTTGAAAGAGAGGGCGTTTTCCATATCTCATAACTAGGTCATTTCTGAAGACGATTTGGCGACAGAAATGAATAAATCTATTGATACTGACCTTCATAATGAATAAATGTGATGCCGAGTCTGCAATATACTTTTTGTTTCATTGTTATGTCTCCACGCATGGAGACCGCATTTCGCGTCTCACAAAAAATAAAAGCCCGTTCCACCCGAAGTGAAAACCATGGTGAAAACTCTACGAACTACGGAGCATTAATAAGCCTGTGTTTCCGTTGTGTTTATCTTGTGTTTATCCGTACTTTTCGGTTCTTTTGATTTATTTTACTGTGTTCATTTGCGCTTTTCAGCTCTTCTTCAGTGATTATATTTTATTTCAGATCCTTGTTCTTTTATTTTGATCGGCTTGTTTGTTTTGCGATTATCTATTTTCAGCTGTATGGCCTCCTTTCGACTGTTTTAAGTGCGGAGCATTTTAGGGCACGGAGGAAGGAACATTTGGGGGGTGAAACTCAAGGAGGTTAAAAAAAGATGCTGGAGTGGCGATTATTGCGCAACAGTGAAGCCGTGCCCACCAAAAGATGGCGGCTGCGGCCGCCATCTTTTGGTGGGCACGGCTACTAAGATGGCGGCTGCGGCCGCCATCTTAGTAGGGGCACTATAAATCATCGGCGTTTGGCGAAGGAAAGCGAGCGTTTTCCACGCACGCCAGACAAGTTTAATATGGCAACTTTTACGGGTCAGATAATGCTCCAAGCCTGTCTTTGTGTTACTATGGGGTACATTTTAGCGCAAACTGTGAAAGAAAGCACGGGAAAAAGGGTAGAGGAAAGCAGAAAGGTCGAGCGCTAAACTTCAACTGTTTATTCGAAAGGTGAGGCCAACAACAAATAACCATGTGCGCATGCGCGCACCAGTAAGGGAAAAAATCACACTTTCATGTCAAATAATTGCATCTCGTTTTGGAACAGACAAACAGACGTATCACTGATACAACTCGTGCCTCTCTTCTTCAACCAACTCGCCCAGCAACAAGTCTTACTTTGTGTTACTAGTTTTCATCAGTAAGCCTCAAAGTCATGGTAAATTTCATTGGAGATCAATCGCCAATACTCCACTCGACAGGTTACTTTTGTAGGCAACAACTATCTTTTATTTTATAAGTAACGTAGTATTTATACTAACAGATCAAAGCCATTTGATCTCTTAGTAGGCACCACCAGAAAAGAGCATGTTTCCGAGCTCCTTGGTGGGCAAAAGCTGGCTTCACTTGTGCTGGCAAGGCGTTGCGAGAGCTTCCACTCCAGAATTTTTTTTAAACCTCCTTGAGTGGAAGCTCTCGCAACGCCTTGCCAGCACAAGTGAAGCCAGCTTTTGCCCACCAAGGAGCTCGGAAACATGCTCTTTTCTGGTGGTGCCTACTAAGAGACCAAATGGCTTTGATCTGTTAGTATAAATGCTACGTTACTTATAAAATAAAAGATAGTTGTTGCCGACAAAAGTAACCTGTCGAGTGGAGTATTGGCGATTGATCTCCAATGAAATTTGCCATGACTTTGAGGCTTACTGATGAAAACTAGTAACACAAAGACAGGCTTGGAGCATTATCTGACCCGTAAAAGTTGCCATATTAAACTTGTCTGGCGTGCGTGGAAAACGCTCGCTTTCCTTCGCCAAACGCCGATGATTTATAGTGCCCCTACTAAGATGGCGGCCGCAGCCGCCATCTTTTGGTGGGCACGGCTTCACTGTTGCGCAATAATCGCCACTCCAGCATCTTTTAGGGGCGAAGCTCCTTAAGGCGGCACCCGTTCGTCCCTCGTAGTCGTCGTGGTCGTAGTAGTGAGTAACAAGTCTTACGCTTTGACCTCCAAGGTGGTGCCGGTGGGAGATTTCTCGTGTGCGTTGTTGAGCAATAAAAAATTCGCAGCGTGCGCGTTAACTAAAAGCCGAATTCTTCTGTCTCTCATTCCCCATTAGCAGCCATTGGCATGTTCCAGTAGGAAACGTTAGTAGAAGTAGAAGTGTAAGTGTTAGCTAAAAGCCGACTTCTTCTGTCTCTCATTGCCATTAGCAGCCATTGTTTACCTCCAAGGTAGTGCCTGGTGAGATTTCTCCTGTGCGCGATTAAACAATAAAAATTTTGTTGAAAACGCCGTTGATTGATGAAATAAACCAACGAAAGACGCCAGATGTTTTGTAAAAGCAGAACGAAAGAACGCCAGATGTTTTTCTTAAAGTGTAGTAGTAGTAGTTGTATGTAGCCACCTCGCCCGATCGTCAACGGGCGAGGTGGACCGGCAACGGCGCGAGGACCCTGCCGTACGAGAGTTAAATCACACTAAAAGACATACTTTGCGGGCGATACACTCTAGTGAGCTTTCAACTTTTCGTCTTAATGTACATGATAAAGAAATTATTTCTAGGAAAAACGCAAGGCACACCTTGAGCAATATGTTTGGTTTTGGGACGCTAAATGGAACCATGAGGCGATGCGAAGCCGGAGCACTTGCACGATCGCGTTCCGTTGGCTTTCGTTGGGCATGCTACCGACCTCGCGTCGTGGAACGCGCGTCCTGTCTTCCCTCTAGCCTTGCCTTTAATTCGCACAGGGCGAGCGGGGAATGCGGTCGCTCTTGGCGCTCTTTCGCTCGGGAGCGGACTTCTTCCTTGCATTTCACCGATCACAAGTGATAATGAAGGGACCACGTAAACCAACAGTACAATAAAAGTTTGATGTTTAATATATACACGATGTTTCACACTCTTTATATTATGTACTGGGCGCATTTCACAGAAGAGTTTCACGGTTTACAGATGATTCCCTCCGTAGCTTCGCCCCACTCATCATCATTCACCCCGTGGATATGCTGTGATTTTTTTTTAACCTCCTTGCTTCCACTCCAGAATTTTTTTTTAAACCTCCTTGGAGAAACTCCGCTACTTGAGGCGACCAGATAACGTCACATTGCCGGAGAGCCAATTCATGCTGGCGGCGTCTAGCGGCACTCAAGGGAAATGCCATCGTTTCGGTTTCCGAGGGAACCGATCACGCGCGTTGTTCTCGCTCTAGGAGAACTTGCGTTTGGCCTAGTTGGTGCTTACAGTATGGTGTACTAGAATGGGGTAGTGTGCCGTCTTCGCAGCAAACCAATAGGAGAACGGTGGTCACTTTTGCGATGACGCCACCAGCAGGGCGCCACGATCGAACGGTGTGCCCGGAGCGCGAAATTTAAATCGGAATTGCGAAAATTTCTGCCGTTCTTGAGTCATATCGTCACGTAACACGATTGAAACTAAATATATTTGCAATATTTATAAACTTAAGCACATTTGGTTGCATTATTGCAATAAATAAAGATGCTGCTGCGTCGTCTGAGATTGCACAATTCCTATCGCAGAGCAGCGCCCCGGATCGTCGGCATGCTTACTGTTTCGATTGCAAAAGGCATAAAAAAGCATATCTCTGTTCATTCCATGCATATGTACGCTTGTCTCGCTATCACAGTAATTTGAAGTTATGCGTCGAAACACACGAGGAGGTCCGGAAGGCTAACATTAACACTCCTTGCATTAACAGTATCAGGTGAGTTGCACGACCACCTGTCACCTAGCTGCATCAGCCAGAAGAGCAGTCGCAAGGTTTTGGACTGAAGAAATACAACGCTCAACGACGAATGCTGCTCCATTTCTTCAGAGATTTTAATCCTCAAAGGGGCGCCAAAGCGTAGGAATGCAGCTAAATGCATCGCGATGTATTCGGGGTGTTGTATTTATCCTATGTGAATAAGTCCGCAATTCCAATCGGTCTGCCAAACCTTGAATGCTTCAGGCTTCCTCAAACACTCAGTCTGTCACGCACACAAAAAAATCCGCTAACGCTACATGAGAAACAGGGGGGAACAATAAACAAGTTTCCCATGTGCACGCACGACCAGCGCGGCCACTACAACCCCCGATCTCGGAGGCTTTGTATCTCAGCTTAGCATAAATTACTTCAGGGGGCGGCGTCAGGTGGCGACACAGTAGTACGGTGTGCTCTGGCACCGCAGGCTGTCATCGCAAAACGAGCCACGTTTCCGGCACCAGACGGCACACTACCCCATTCCAGTACACCATACTTACAGTGCTCACGCTCCGCCGCTGTCATGGAGCATGGACGCGGAGCGCGTTCGGCGGCGTTCGTTTCTTGATCAACCTTTTCCCTGCAAGACTTGCGCCCGCTTTTGGAAGTTTCAACGAAATACCTGCGTCCCATCTTAGGCTAGCAAATGCCGAAGAAGAGCATAGTGTGCGCAGCAGCGTTATTACAGCCACAGCCGCCACATAAAAAGAAAGGTTAATGAGAAGGCAATCCACAAAAAAAATTACGTGCCCGCTGAAGGGAACGCCGCTGTCGTCTGCTCATAAACGCTGATAAAGAGAACGCGCGCGGGCGTGCGCGCCCGGCCAGTAGGTCTTCTCTTTCTCTTTTTGGCGGTTGCGGCTTCGCGCCGCAAGGCGACGCCAATTGAAGTGCCTCCGTCGGCGCATGTTATTTCTGTATTTTTGGTGACGTTATCTGGACGCCCGCCGACGGCCGTTCTAACGAGAGTTTCGCCTACTAAATATTTCTTCCTCCGTGCTTTAGGGGCCCGGCTTGTCGTCCGTCCATGCATCTCATGTGGCGTCATCACGCTCACATTAAGGCGTTCAATACAGGCCATACGAAGGCTAGAATCGCTCAAAACGTGGGTAAAATCAAAGAACAAGGTCTCAAATGATATAATTAACAGAAATAACCAAGAAGAAATCCCAATATTTACCTTAAGATCACTAAAAAAGCTTCGGAAACGCGCGCCTGATTCCCGTGCCGCACAAGAGATGGCGCCACCGCCTCGCCAAAAGCGCAATCCGCCTCGTGCGCTGCTGCTTTCAGTTGTACTGGTGGCGCCACCAACGGCGAACGGTGGCGAAAGGTGGATCCAAGCGGCTCATAGAAGCCGTGGGCAAAGCGCCCGTTACTCGCCGTTTTTCTATTATTTTTGATTCTGGTTTGATATTTGTACTGCCGACGCTGCTCCACTAGACAACCATGCCGTCTGTTACGTCGATTGTTCTGTAATATTTGTTTTAAAATGACAGGCCCGGTTTTTATGCGTGCTCGCGATGCACTGCGTACGTTTCTTACGTGCATGTGTCCAAGTTGTTTGCGTGGTCTGTTAACACAGATGAAATAAAAGCTGTTGCAGTACAAAACAGCATTCTTGTTTTATTGAACACCCCAAACAGTACAACAACAATAACTATTACGGCTGTATGCCTGCTTAAGAAACGCACATAAGACACGCGTTTTTATCTTCGCCCAACACTCGTAGCACTCAAATAGGCCAAGAAAACCGAAATCTAACTTGCTCAACGTTTTAACAGCCGTCACACAGCTGCATAATAATGCGTGAAAGTACTTTAGCAAATGACCAACAAACATTCACACAGCGTTTTTTTTTTTGTTCACAGACCGCGTTAGCATATGAGAAAGCTCTAACTGCATTGCAATCACATATTTCGGAATATCTAATCACTTTCACCATTGAAGCCACAATTCTCTAACACATGCACTTTAAATTGAGCGTGGCATTACTCAAACGTATATAGGAAATGCGCACGCGTGGCATTACTCAGATTTATACAGGGAATGCGCACGCGTGTAATGTATCTCGTATGCTAGATTCTCCTTTGGTACGTGCAGCTCAACATAAAATGCGATTCTGTAAGTAATGTTCGTGGAGTAGCGAGCATATAGAATGGAAACTACTTACAGCTTCACTTACCTTTGCAAAAACGGTATTCCAATTGCAACTCAATATAACCGACGCAAGAACGATAACAACACACTTGTTGCACACAGGCGTACCAGGTTGACGCGCGAAGCCAAGCGCGGTATTAAGTGTAGCACAATCGTGCGCGTACAGTACGCTAGAATATTCTGGCACAATGTCGTCAAGCTTGCAGTCACTTCAGCGGTTCCCACGATGTAGCACTAGTTGACGTCCTCGCGTCATCAAACTGCCACGACGCCGAGAACTACACACACAGCTGACTTGGAAAAACGCGGTCTTGCAGGAGGCCATCTTGTCCAGCAACCAACGCACAAAAGTACACAGCTGAGGCGTCTGAAACATTGCTGTTGATGAGATGTCAGCTGAACGAAATCAGGGCTCATCGTCCGACGTGTGGCCACCGCCTTAACACAATATTAACGTTGCAACGTTCAAGGAAGACGCAACGAAAGCGACGAGCCCATCCGGTCTTGTCGGGTGTGCTACTGCACAGTGCAGAGCGCGCGCTCTCACGGCCACCGAAAGAAATAAAAGAAAGTGGAGAGAGGAGTTAGCTTGGTGCATGGCCAGTCGGTGGAAGCAAGAGGACGTGTTGCGTCGTCGGTGTGGCGTATTGTCGAGAGATGGCGCTAGTTTGTTTTTGCGCAACGCAATCGCAAACTTCATTGAAAATGCATGGGATCCTATGTGGATTTGTGAGAGGGTGCAACCGCCTGAGCCGAGCGGCGGCGCCACCATACCGATGCACGAGGCGGATAGCTCCTTCCACGTACACTTTCGCTAGTAACTTCGCAGGCGCTTGGTCGCTACATCTGAAGCGGGAAACAATCTGACGGATCTTGATGCAGACGGCAGATATCTCAACTGCCGTAACAAGCAGGAAGTCGATAAAGCGCATTGAAAAGTGGTGCGTCTGTTGCGCACTTACTTTGCGAATCTCTCGAACCAGATTCTACTCGTGCCAGAGAAATCCTGCATGCTTACCCCAAACATTAACTAAACCACTCAGAGGTCGAAATCTAGTTGTGACGTTGCAGTTGTGCACGCGAACGTTGACGCAGTTGCACGCATTTTCTCGTTTCGCTTTTTCCTTCGTTGGCAGCGTTCGTCGGCTCATCTGTCCACCAATCCGAATGCCCTTCCTCAGCGTCCGAGGTAGAGACGCAAGAAGCGCGCGCATCTGCTAGCAGAAAACAGGCCCTTGTCATCCCACTGACAGCGTCTGTTGCTTGCGACGTCACCTAATCATACAGGCGACGTCATGACGGTTGTTATCGATATAGGAAAGGCACGGAGAGGTGCACGCGAGCGTCTGCTGGTGGTTTAGGGGCCCTTTAACGTCATCATTGGTGTGGTAAACGGAGCCGTGAGAACTCAACGAATGGTGATCACTGCGTGAGCGTGCTACGCATTTCCTCGGGTTTCACTGTAGTGGAGCTCCATTTGGTTTGTCTGCAGTTCACTGCTTCGTACGCGGTGCGTGTAACACCCGACGCTGGCGTTCGGCCTTCACTTGTCTCTTCCGTGCACCTGTGTCTAAGACCCTTGTCACACGGGTAAGCTTAACAGCTGTTATCCCCAACTGCAGTTAACGGACGTAACCACAGTTACCGTAAACCAGGCAGAGGCGCTGTCACACGTTTGCAGCGCTTCCAAGCGTTCTCTAGTTCATACATGGCTGTGTTCGTGCAACACCGCTATTACACCGCCTTGTACAGGGCTTCACGCTCGATTATGGACGCGTCAGCAGCGTGCTTTGACGCGCGTCTATCAAATAGCGTGAATCCCTGTTCAGTGAACGAACGCTGCTGTGTATCAATCTCGTGAAATGCACACGATATTTTTGCAGCACGGACAAACTGGTACCTCAAAGCCGGTAATTTATCTTCCCAAATGCGTATCAACGCCTCCATCGTCGCAACGGTCCAGTTGACACGCTTTTGGCTTTATATTTCGCTGGGAGCCGAGCTGCTCGCGTTCGACATGGAGGCAGCCATGTTGTCAGTTTACGGCGCTAACAGGGGTTGCCTACCTCCGTTTACGAAAACGGCCGTTAGCGGATTAACTGCGGTTAGGGTTGTGTGACAAGGTACACCAGCCGTTAGACCTAACGGCCGTCGTACTTAACTGTGGTTAGACTACCCGTGTGACAAGGGTATAACTCCTGACACTGGCGTTTCGCTAAATCGAACAGACGCATTAGCCCTTTGGCGATGCTGGCATTAACGGGCAAGTGCGCGTGAGCGTTCCAAACGTGGAGCCTGTTCGGCTTATGTGTATCAAACGTGGGATCTGCGTGACGCGAATGCGATACCTCAGACACTGCGTGACACGTGGCAAATGAGACGACGACAGGGTGGTCCCTTGAACGTCTGCGTCCTTAAAGAGCTAGTTCCACACCAAGCGAAAGGTGTACGAACAGCGGAGCATCGAGCGCCTGTGTTTATCCAGTGCTTACGTTGTGTTTATAGGCTACTTGCTGTTCTTTTTTGTTCTTCTATTAAGTTTATGCGATTTGTTTCTCGATAATCAATATTCTGTTATATGGTCTCCTTTCTGCTGCTTTTGTACTGTTTGCTGCTCCGAGCGCAGTGCGTCTGTCACGCTTCTCTCTTCCGTAGAGCTTTGTATAACTCCCGACGCTGGCGTTTTGCTGACTCTGAGAGACGAATGAGCCCGTTGGCGACGCTGGCGTTCACGGGCAAGCAAGCGCTGGCGTTCCAAACGTGCAGCCTGCTATGCTTATGTGTATCAAATGTGCGACCTGCGCACATCATAGTTTCGCGCCACTTCAAAATATTGGTTTTCTCAGCTCGTAAAGAACCAATATGAACAATATTGTGATATAATGCTCTTCACTAGGCACGCAACAATTTCCAGTATCTAACTACAATTTCTTATGTGATCTGGTTGGGCACTCTTTAAGGCATAATGCTTTGTGTTTATATGTGTATTAGATGCATGCTATAGGGCATGTGTTGTGTATGATATGGAGCTGTGCCTTGCGGAATCTATTAGCCACACTTTCAATACTCTGGTTTTTTTTTTGTCAAAGACAACTACGCAGCATTGTTCTGTTCAGCTGACATAAAAAGCTATCTATTTAGAAAAGCAAGGTGGTCTTCAAATATTTCTGTTTCCTACAGCAATAGAAATTACTTGTTCACCACTTCCTAGAATTCCTGTTCATTCCTGCGCATACCTTTAACCTTCTCATCCTTTTTCATCTCTAGCCGCTTCCTAAGCGGACCCATCCGCCTTTCGCATTTCCAGCGCAATCGATCAATGGTAGCGTTGTGGTTACTGGACCACTTCATGGATCCATTGATCTAGCCAGCGAGGCAGCCCCAAGCACCGTAATTGATTTCCAGCCTCAGTAGCGTTCCGGTGTGCCACGGCTTGTCGACCATAGTTATGCTCCTTTGCATCTAGTAGAGGCCATACTCCTTTGTATTGGGTCTGTTTCTAGCGTGTTCTATTTTTTTTCTGCCGCTGCTCATATTCTTTACTCCACTGGCGCCCTTTGCTCCCAAAACTCACCAGGCCACACCTTACTTTCTTGGCACTGATAAAAGTAATGGCAGAATTAAGCTCCTGGCTGCCACTTCACTTCGAGGAGCAAATGATTGTTTCTATTCTGCCTTATTGTTCTCATAAGAGAGCCTTTCATCAGAATCAGCGACCATGCTAAGGCTCACGGCTTACAGTCAGGATAAAGTAAACGAACATAGACGCGAAACTAATGAACTGGAATCAAAAGAATGGTATCATTGATGTACATCAGAATGCGTTAGTATCTCAGCCTTTCTCGCATAGTTGCTGGTCAGACTGATGACTTCAAGTGAAATTATATTGCATGTAAATAATGAAGAGTAAAGCAAGGCAAGGAAAATAGATATTTATTGTAGATTTGCTTGAAATGTCACGTTGCTTCGTAAAGTGCATGGTAGGTTGACCAGGAAAGTCAACAGTGCTCCGCAATGGGCTTTAGCGCACTTCTCAAGCTCTTACTATGCTTTCTGCATATTAAGCAATTAGTACCTGTTATTCGTGTCTCAGGACCATGAAACTTTGCTTTACTCAGACTAGCTCCAGGGCACACTTAGGACAACGGTTATTTCTGTTATCAGTCACACTTCACCAATACAATAAAACGTATATATGTGATTCGAAATGTGTATATTTGCCTAGAATACGGGCTAACAATTATTCTTCATCAGTCAGATGTAATAAAGGCAAGCACTAGGACGATTGTGCAGCCAACATGCAAAAGATTGCTGCATTATCCTTGTTCATCGGAGTCCGAAAGTGCGCAGTTTATTTCCCGTGATATTCGCGCATGTGACATCGCATAATAATAAACAAGAAACTCGAATATGTCGCGCCACGAGAGACACACTTTTCTACAAATTTTCCTCAACGTGAATCTTTTGTTTTAAAACACGTAATTTTCCTGATATTTGCTATTACTACAATTAGGATGTCATTTTCATTTTACCTACAGGGCTAAACTTCAGTTAGCAGATAATTTTAAGCATTCTCATCTTATTATAGCAACAATTTGTATGAGCAAATGCATGCCGGATTATCATTTTTACTGCACTTGCGCTTTCTTAATATATACTGTTTCGCGCTTCTAAGCAGATAAGTCACAAATGTAGACACGAGCCACAAGTAACATAGTTTAAGCCGACATCTAACTAGCTTAAACTGCTACTCTAATGACTCTACACTTAATAAAGAGCTTTTGGCTCTAACTTTGAATTCGACGTTTCCTTGCGGCCATCGGCGGGCTTCAGTAATGCTGGGTGCATTGGCTCTGACTAGAAAGCTGTGGCTTGAGAGGCACACGATACAACTGAAATCCCCTGAGTCCGAGAAATGAGCACGCGTCTATCCATGCGTGTATTCCTTTGCTCAAAGAGCTAAATTAAGTCAGGTGTTGGACATTGTGTGAATTCTGATGGTAATTTTATTCCTTTCTAAGTTCTCTCTGTGGTCTGAGTTGTCATTAACCACTATTCATCGGCAGTCACCCGGCTGTTAACATTGAAAGCAAAGTAACAAATTGATTCGAGTGAAATGAATGCTCATAAGAAAATATACAAGTTTAAAATGCACCGATATATTACGGCAGTTTCATACTGTGAGGACGCTCGTATTTTTATTCTAGGTTCAATCACGCTGTCTGGGAATAATGCTGGTTAGTACATATCGTCTAATGTAAGTAATAGCTGTCCACCTTGTATACCACAGTAGGAACTTTCGCAACCAAAAATATGTTGGTTGATGTTATGTACACCACCCAATGAATAGTAAAAATGGGCTTTGATAGATACGAAACAAGTTTCTTGGACCCCTTTGCGGATGTTTTATTGAAAAGAGCAGTGGAACAAAGGGAAGTTTTCTTTCAGAAGCCACGGAAGTGGCTATTTCGCGCAAAGAAAACACAAGGGGAGGGATAAGGGGAGCGCAAGCTTTCGACTGTTTATTCCAAATTTACTGCAGTAGTATATATATATGCAAACGCATGCGCAGAAAGCGAGGCAAACAACGAACAGATAACGTTTTGTGCAATGCAATACAGAGGTATAAACATGCGCAAAAGGGCAGGCTCACAACAATCGGATACCATCTTAATCACAACCTGCGATGCAAGAACGTGCTCTCTGCCTGCGAAAGGAAAAATGAGGTATCACTAATGCATAATAAACCTCGTGCTTTTATGTGAAAAGCTTCCAACAGCTCCCGAGCAGTGGTGTCCCTGCTTCTCCCAAGAATATGAATTTTATGGAGATACGGCTCACACTTGTGGGAACTGCAGTGGGCCGGCAAATGTGCACCATCTTTACCTTTTAGAGACAGCTCGTGTTCCCGCGCACGCTCATTCACGCATCTTCCCGTCTGGCCGACATATGTCTTGCCGCAGGAGAGCGGAAATTCGTAAACAACACCGGTGGCACAATTTGTGTATGAGTTCGCGTGCTTCTTGCCACAGCCACTTTTGTTGTTCCCGCCATTTGGAATACGCGGGCAAAGCTGAGATAGCTTCCGTGGCGCGGAAAAAAACAATTGGCACGCCGTGCCTGTTTGCAACCTTCTTGAGGTTGTGTGAAATCCGGTGCATATACGGGACGACATCAGGTCTCACCGTTCCTCGCTCTTGCTCAACCCCAGCACTGTGGTGTTCACATTTGAACTTCTGGAGGAGCGACTCGTCGACAGCGTTAATGAGCGTGCGAGGGAAACCAGCCAAGGTCAAGCGATCCAATCTGTTTTGAAAGCCCTTCTGCATGACGTGTGGGCACGACCTGGTTAGTGCAGACTCTAGACACTGTTTGGCTATGGCCCTTTTCACGGTCTTGGAATGCGCCGACTCGAATGGCAGCAATTCTTTTTTAGACCTGGGCGAATAAAGCCAACAGGCGTGGCGCTCCTGCAGGTTGATACTTAAATCCAGAAACTGCAAGGCACCATCGGTCGGCAACTCGTGCGTAAACACCAAACCCTTCCCGAGACGGCAAAAGGCCGCTAAAACATTGTTAACGATGGGCTGATATGAAGTGGTGGTTAGCTGCTCTAAAATGATCAAAAAGTCATACACATATCTAAAAACTTTCAAAACCTCCCCCCCCTTTAAAATGCTGGTGCAAGGCACGGTCAATAGAACACAAAAACAAATTACACAACACAGGAGCGACACAGGAGCCAATGCAAATGCCTTGTCTTTGTATATAAAAATCTCCTTTAAAACTGATGAAGGTGACTTTAAGATAAAACTCGAGAAGGGACATAAAAGCCTCTATGTTCATGCCCGCGGCATTCTGAAAGGCAACAGCACCACTCTCTTCTATGCAATTCTTGACACATGCAAACAATTCATCGTGCGGCACAGAAAAAAGCAAGTCCTCAACATCAATCGAGAATAAGTAGCTTATCGTAGGATTCGTGGAAAGGAAGCGGTTAACACACGAGGAATTCTCAGTCCAAAACGGGTCTTTCACAGCAACACGGTTTAACTGCTTCATTAAAAAACTACTAATCACATTTTGCCAGGTGCCTCGTTCGCTAACAATTGTCCTGAAAGGAACATCCGGTTTGTGCGTTTTGGCAGTGAAGAAAACTGAAAGGGCGTTGTTCTTGCTAGTTACAACGGACCGGGCAAGCTTAGCAAGATCCAAGTCCTTACACAGAGCCACCGCCTTGCTTTTCACTCTTGTTTCACCTGCTCTTATCTTGATGAAGTTCTTGTCGACTGCCTTTCTTGCCTTGGAACTGTATGTATCTGCATCCAATGCCACGAAGCCACCGGTTTTATCTGCTTGAAGCAAGCAGAGATTGCTGCGCTTAAAAAATGAAGCTACTGCAGCCATAGGGTCCTTCTTACGTGAGACGGAGTGTTCTTCTCCCATTTTTTCTAGAACTTCCGTCCCTTCTTTCTAGAACTTTATGTCCCTTCTCGAGTTTTATCTTAAAGTCACCTTCATCAGTTTCAAAGGAGATTTTTATATACAAAGACAAGGCATTTGCATTGGCTCCTGTGTCGCTCCTGTGTTGTGTAATTTGTTTTTGTGTTCTATTGACCGTGCCTTGCACCAACATTTTAAAGGGGCGGAGGTTTTGAAAGTTTTTAGATATGTTGACGACTTTTTGATCATTTTAGAGCAACTAACCACCACTTTATATCAGTCCATCGTTAACAATGTTTTAGCGGCCTTTTGCCGTCTCGGGAAGGGTTTGGTGTTTACGCACGAGTTGCCGACCGATGGTGCCTTGCAGTTTCTGGACTTAAGTATCAACCTGCAGGAGCGCCACGCCTGTTGGCTTTATTCGCCCAGGTCTAAAAAAGAATTGCTGCCATTCGAGTCGGCGCATTCCAAGACCGTGAAGAGGGCCATAGCCAAACACTGTCTAGAGTCTGCACTAACCAGGTCGTGCCCACACGTCATGCAGAAGGGCTTTCAAAACCAATTGGATCGCTTGACCTTGGCTGGTTTACCTCGCACGCTCATTAACGCTGTCGCCGAGTCGCTCCTCCAGAAGTTCAAATGTCAACACCACAGTGCTGGGGTTGAGCAAGAGCGAGGAGCGGTGAGACCTGATGTCGTCCCGTATATGCACCGGATCTCACACAACCTCAAGAAGGTAGGAAACAGGCACGACGTGCCAATTGTTTTTTTCCGCGCCACGGAAGCTATCTCAGCTTTGCCCGCGTATTCCAAATGGCGGGAACAACAAAAGTGGCTGTGGCAAGAAGCACGCTAACTCATGCACAAAATGTGCCACCGGTGTTGTTTACAAATTTCCGCTCTCCTGCGGCAAGACATATGTCGGCCAGACGGGAAGATGCGTGAATGAGCGTGCGCGGGAACACGAGCTGTCTCTAAAAGGTAAAGAAGGGGCACATTTGCCGGCCCACTGCAGTTCCCACAAGTGTGAGCCGTATATGCATAAAATTCAGATGCTTGGGAGAAGCACGGACACCACTGCTCGGGAGCTGTTGGAAGTTTTTCACATAAAAGCACGAGGTTTATTATGCATTAGTGATACTTCATTGTTCCTTTCGCAGGCAGAGAGCACGTTCTTGCATCGCAGGTTGTTATTAAGATGGTATCCGATTGTTGTGAGCCTGCCCTTTTGCGCATGTCTATACCTCTGTATTGCATTGCACAAAACGTTATCTGTTCGTTGTTTGCCTCGCTTTCTGCGCATGCGTTTGCATATATATATATATATATATATATATATATATATATATATATATATATATATATATATATATATATATATATATATATATATATATATATATATATACTACTGCAGTAAATTTGGAATAAACAGTCGAAAGTTTGCGCTCCCCTTGTGTTTTCTTTGCGCGAAATAGCCACTTCCGTGGCTTCTGAAAGAACATGAACCGACTAGCCCAACAACGTGTGCTTCTGGAACAAAGGGAAACTCCGTGATTCGCTCTGCAGCCTATTAACCACGAGTGCTAAAAGTTATTCAAGAGCCCACCCTTACGACATACCCAAAAAGCAGCTCTGCTGCATCAGCACCATAAGCACCCACCGATTGAGTTAACCTTAAACACACCTCGGAACCTAATTATCGTCTCGTGGTTGCCCCGCTATGTCGGAACCACTTGTTTGAATGACACTGCGTGGCACCTATATATGCGCCACTCCAACTATAATTCCGAGAAAATTGCAGCTAATCAATAAGAATAACTGTAAGCCGAACCGAATGATCGGCAGTTGGCACAGGAAGCTGATGCGGTACTTTGATTACGTAGTTTATTTAGCGCAGCGGCGTCGGCGTCGCCGTTGGTGGCGTAACCGATAAACATCAAAACACAACCAATAGACATACAATTAGAAAAAAAAAGCTAGGATCGAATGGATTTAGAACGCGGGCCCCTTGCGTGGCAGTCGAGTATTCTACCACGCAAACTAGGAGGTGCTTGAAACTCATTTGCAAAAAGACGCTATACAGGCGTCATGTCGGGCAAGCAATCGCGTTAGCCCATGTAATATAGCCTGGCAGCATTCATCACACAATAAGAAGCATTCGTCACACAATGCTCATTTTGGAACGAGTGTGTGGTCTAATGCTTCCCACCCACTGCAAAATGCTAAGGCATAATTCTTCATCGTCACCAGCCACATGCAGCGCCAACAAAGTGCTCATAATACCTTAAAGAGGTGTAGCGGATACCTCGCTTATCCGCAGAAAGGCGAAGAGTGGCGTAGTGGGTGTTTGCGTACTTCACAAAAATCATGATTTATGGCGTAAAGGATACCTTGCATGTGTACGTGTATCAGTTGCCCCAAGAGAGTTTAGAACGGGATCGAGAAAGCAGGACGAGAGAGACCGAATGCGTGGCACTCGAGCTCTGGCAGTTTCTGTGGCAATACATAACGAGTTACATTGCTACGACTGCGGAAAGCCAACTTTAAAACACAGGTGGAGCTGCCCCAACAAGCGTAGCCGATTCGTTTAAAAAGTTCCCCAGGGGATTCCCCCGGTGAGTAAAAGTACGCAAAGGAGTACAACCGACGAAGATGTAGTACTGGAGAATTTCAATTGGAAGAAGGCCGAAGAAAAAAATTCCTAAGCGCACTACTCCGGGCTTAGATGGGGTTCCCGTCAGCCTCATTGACGAACTCGGATATAACACTAAAGAAGCTCTGCTGAAAGCCGTAGAAAAGGGCTTACAGGAGAGGGAAATACCATACAGTTGGCGAAAAAGTAGAATGAACTTAATCTACAAAGGCAAGGGAGAAAAGGATAACATTCGCTCGTATAGACCGCTAACAATTACATCGGTGCTATACAGGTTGGCGATGCAGGCAGTAAAATTAAAAATAGAAGCGTGGGTAGAACAACATGATATATTGGGGGAACTTCAGAATGGATTTCGAATCGACAGGCGGTTAGACGATAATCTGTCTGTTCTTACCCAGTGTATAGAAATATCTAAAATAGAAAACAGGCCCTTATACGTAGCTTATCTACATATCACCGGGGCATATGACAACGTTAATCAGGAAATTTTGTGGGATATATTGAAGGAAGTGGGCATAGGTGACGACTGTGTACAGCTTTTAAGGTGCATATACCGAGAAAATACAGTTTGTATAGAATGGGAAGGAATAAGTAGCAAGGACAGCGTTGAAATTAGCAAGGGACAGAGACAGGGATGTCCTTTGTCCCCGCTGTTATTCATGCTGTACATGGCGAGGATGGAAAAAGCGCTAGAAGGTAGCAACATTGGATTTAATTTGTCACACAAACAGGTCGGCACGATGGTTGAGCAGAAGCTTCCAGGTCTATTTTATGCTGATGATATTGTCTTATTTGCGGAGAGTCAAGATGATATACAGCGACTGGCAGATATACGCGGAAAGGAGTGTGAGGCTGTAGGACTAGGACTTAGTGCAACAAAATGTGGATTGATGGTATTCAATGATCACGGAGACCATACGGTCTTAATACAGGGCCAAAAAATGCCGAGGGTAAGCGTGTACAAGTACCTCGGAGTATGGTTAAATGAGGGGGATCGATATATGGAGGTACAAGAGAAAGCATCGGTAGCAAAGGGAAAGAGGAATGATGCAATTATGAAGCACAGAGCTTTATGGGGATACAATAGAAACGAGGTGCTTCGAGGGCTGTGGAAGGGTGTGATGGTTCCGAGGCTTACATTTGGAAACCCAGTGGTGTGCATGAAGTCAGAGGTGCAATCAAGAATGGATGTAAATCAAATGACGGTGGGTCACCTCTCGTTGGGCGCTCACGGGAAGACGACAAATGAGGCGGTAAAGGGTGATATTGGATGGACAGGCTTTGAAGTGAGGGAAGCGCAGAGCAAACTGAGATTCGTAGAGAGGCTGAGGAAAATGAAGAAGAGTAGATGGGCAGAGAAGGTTTTCAGGTATTTGTATAGAAAAAGCGTTGACACGCAGTGGAGAAAAAGAACTAGGAGGCTCACCAGTAAATATACGGCTGGCAGTGCGGGCGATATGGCAACAAGGAGCATTAAGCGGAAGGTCAGAGAGGCGGAAAGGACTTATTGGATGACAGCGATGGAAAAGAAGCCGGCTCTGAGTAACTACCGAAAAGGAAAAAAACGAAATAAGGAGGGAAAGGTTTTATGATAATTCAAGGGGAAGCGCTTTACTGTTTGAAGCATGGTCGGGCTGCCTTAGAACGCGTAGTTATAAAGCGAGATTCAGTAACGAAGAAGAACAACGTGCATGCTGCGGGGGAACTAATCCTACTGCCGCACGATTCGTGGCCGATCCTCCGTGGTGGGTTGTGCCATTCCTCTAGGATCAACCAACCAACTAAGGAAACGATGGAACATGTACTGATTGAATGTGGCGATATTCAGCCAGGTATGTGTGTGGGCACTAGTCTACATGAAGCCTTGGGTTTTATGGACAACAATGGAGAGCTGAACACGTCCGCGATAGAAATAAGTAAGAGACGGTTAGAGTATTGGTGGCAGAAAAGTAGAGATAAAGTACAAGAATAAATAATTGGGGGGGGGGGGGGGGGGAATGGTCATTCTTCCTTAAGAGGCAGAGAGATAGACCGTGAATTTATATTTGTTTTGGTATAATAACATAGATTTAATCAATGTAGATGGGGCATTGGGACAACATGAAACGAGGAAGTTTTTTTTTCTTTTTTTTTCTCCTTCGAGCCTGGTGGCAGACATGTCACCGCCCCGTTATAAAGGGGACGCTCATAGCATCCATCCATCCATCCATCGTTGCGCTCAGAATTCGCATTCGGCAGTATTGTAATCGTCGGTGAATTTTTACAAGTTCCTGTTGTAATAAGCAGAAAGTTCATTTTTTTGGGGTAAATGTACGCACGTACGGTCTACTATTTTTGCTCGTCTGTGCGAGAATCCTGTTTTTTTTTTCGCCGACGATATACATTTTTTCTTCAGCCTCTGATGCCCGTAGTCATTCCTTCGATGTCACTAATGTATTCTACTTACCCAAGGGAAATGAACAACGCCTCGCACTGTTAGCTATTTTATAACAATTTTTATTCGGTGGCGTATGCATAAATTATCAGCAATATATGGTAATAACCAAAATTGTGAACTATTCGAATTATTACTCATTGGGGAACAAGTAGCCGCGCACGTGAGGCGAATGATAGTTGAAGTCTCACCTGTGCAGCAAGCAGGCTTCACTTGTGCTGATTATGTGACCTTTGAAACTGTCCGTGTTTCTTTTAATCTCGAACCGTGCACATACTTTGTAAGAGAGGGAGACAGGGAGATTCTTTATTAGGGAAACGGATATTTTTGCCAGCGTGTATATAACCACTGGCATGTTACTATGTGTACGGGACGGGGAATAGCAATAAAAGATCCCAGAATAGAGGGTAGAAAATAAAAATGACGTAAAAAGAAATATCAAATCAGTAAGTTAACCTCATACTAATATTTACAACTTGGATATCAGGTAAGTTTAGGCGTTTCTTTGTGATGCAGTGGAGCATTGAACATGTCCAATTAGGCCAATTTGTGACAGGTAATTGAAGAATGACTTAAACTCGACGCTGTGTTGAAGGGCCGTCCATGGAACCTAATTCCGCGCGTAACGTTAAGTGATCGTGTCATGTAAAGCTGAGGTTTCAGAATGCAGGGATCACCTCCTCTCTTACGACGAGCTAACAAAGCACTTTTATCTAGGACGCAGGGTCTTCCCCCCTCCGCACAGTAAACTAAATAGAGCACAGGCCATTACGCTAAGCCTCTTACAAACAAGCACCTATCCGAACCCGCTGTTAATTACCAAGATTTATCCGGAGTTCACTACTCCTACAACATTCCAAACATGCCACGAAACCATAGATCTCACTCATATGCTCTGGCGTTGCTCCACGTTACGCAGCGACAAGGAAAACACTGAAGAGTGGTGGGACGCAGCTCTGCGTAGTCCAACATTAGAGGGACAATTATGGGCAGTCCAACGGGCCCGCGAAGCGGCCGAAAGGCTAGGTCCTTCGGTCCCAACGTGGGAGCGGCCCGCTTCGGGCTAGGAAACTAGCACGACCTATTGGACCAAAACCAAGTTCTTTCATCCATCCATCCATGTAAAGCGGAAGGTTGGATTTGTTGGAACTTCAAACAAAATATTTTCCACCGCGAGAAGAAAAACTTAAAAATGGAACAGAGAAGAACAAATGACAGGACAGTAAGAACGCTTTCTTACTGCCCAGCGATCGTATACCTCGGACACACTGGCAAATTTAGTTTCATTTTGAGCGAGTGCACTTACACCACCAGAATGTCACTTTGGTGGCGCACTGCTACACGAGAAAGGGAAGTGTACTTTGGAAATTATGGTAATGGCGATGGGTAATTGAGTAGCACAGCAGATGTTTGTTATATCAGGCAATGTTTCTAAGTAATAATGTGTTATAGCTATAAGCAGTATTTAAAATAAACTTTAGGTACAAACGCGGCGGATGCGGCCATTTCACGGCGTGTTCTGGGTATGCCGCTGGCGGCAGTGGCTGTAAACTGCCTGATAACGAGAATAGCAATTAGCAAGGTAGGTTTTAGCGATGTGGTATGTTTTAATGCATAAAAATATTTCTAGTAACAAAAACGACAGTTTAAAAAATACTATGAACTCAGCCTCGAATAATCACCTATCTGTTCTCGAGCCACTACTACCGAGACTACACACTCCATTTCGGCGAAGTGGGATTGGCGAACGCACTCGCCGGTAAGTTCGCTTTGCAGCGAGTGTCACTAAGCGTTCCCGTGTGACAGCGTGTGAATGACACTAGCGGCGAAGTGCCCTCCCTCAAAGTGCACTTAAGTTGCCCTGAAGGAAAGAATGTGACTTTTAAGGGCTCGTTTTTCTTTGTTACAAACAACATTAATCAGAACTAACAGACAATAATGCCAAGGAAAGTATAGGGGGTGTTATTTGTAGTAATTATAATATAAAAGTGAAGAAAGTAAAGTGGACGAAAAGATAGCTTCCCGCCGGCACGGACCAAACCTGCGACCTTCGAATAACGCGTACGATGCTCTACCACTGAGCTACGCTGGCGGTCATCCTGTCGTCTACTTTATCAGGTATATATGTGCATTTAAACCTAGGAGTGTTAGTCAGCGCCGATCGCAGCCACGACGGCTAGTGTGGAACACTCTTTTTCTGCCTGTTGGCGTCACGTAGCACGTGATCTTCTTACGAGCTGGCAGCTGACACATAATCCCTCGCATACCACCTGAAAGCCTCAAGTCTGCCAGAACGAGACCCTCGCTATGAATGAAGGAAAGAAGGTTACTTTTAAGGGCTCGTTTTTTTTTTTTGTTAGACACAATATTATTGAGAACTAAGTAAAGCCCCTGTATGACAGGGGTTGTAATTTCGTGTGGTTTCCTCTCTTCTCCTTCAGTTTTGTTTATCTTCTCGCGCTGGAAAATGTCGGCATGATGGCAATTCATGTCCATTAGTGGCTCAAAAAAATTCCTGTCCTCGCGTTGCGCGGGGCATGCAATATTCGTTCCATTGTCGCTATGCTACCACACTTAACGCAGTAGGGACTAGCGGTACGTCCTATCAGATACAAATAACAATTCGTGCATGCGACGCTCAGTCGAGACGATGGTACAGTGTCTGTGAGTGTCGAGGAAGTATTCGTGAAACTTTCGCTCTTACTTCTGGAATAATACAACGCGTAATGTTATTCGGTGAAACGGCAGATTTCAGAGGGGGCATTTTTCTTCAGAGTCATATCTTTTGCGATGTTCTGCACGCCAGTTTCAGTAAACAATCTTCTGAAATTGCAGTACTGGAGTCCGTTTCGTTCAGGTTCATATGCTTTGAAAATTCGCTCCGTCTACGTTTTTTTTTTCTGTCTGCCGGTCTTTTCAAGATTTCAAATCTAGCATATTCGTCAGTTTTTATGCTATCATTCGTCGCGTGTTTCTTGTATCCCTTTGAAGTTTGTTCACTGATTTGTGGCAAGCCGGGTCAGGCTGTTTAAATATATCTAGCTGGAGCCCTATGCCATGCAATATTAGGTTGCTACTGGCAACAAGCAACAGCGGACATACACGATACGTGGTTCGAAAGGACAAAGCAAACATGCTGCGTCCTTCACGTATATCAACATTTGGATACGACTGTCAACCATGATTTGATTTAATAAACAAGCATGATACTATCAAAACCCAGATATTTCGCCGTAATTAGGAGCATGCCTTCAAATTGTGTGCAGTACGGCTTTAAGTGTTTTCCACGTGAACCGCAGGGCTACCTTTCGTAGAATATTACATAATAAAAGGAGAGTCGTTGCCGGAGAAACAACAGCCGTGAGTTGCTTGACTGCGTACATTTATAAACGTAAAATGCAGCCTCAAAACGAACAAACACGCGCGAAAATTTCAAACTGAACAGCTCCGCATGGCGCCACTATTCACTTCCGCCACGTAACGCAGCTGCTGCCAGCCGGGTGCGAGCTTTGAAGCCTGCATACCAAGTTAAGACGACGCTTGTAGGACGTCTAAGGCGTTGTTCCCGTCCTGTTCTCTTGCTGAGTTCGTTTGCCACTCTTGCCCTGTGTACATCGCTCCTGCGGAGCACGTCTGGGAATTCAACGTGACTGATAGGGACTCAGGGCCGCCTCAAATCTCGCTTCCCGTTCCTTCTGTCCTGAGCTGCACGAAGATGCTTGTGTGGGGCGTACAAAGGGATCCCTTGAGGAGCTGCAGCAGAAAGAGACGTGAGACGAACTATCGGGAAGCGGAGGAGAAAGAAGTTTGAGACGCAGCTGGTGCTCTTCTGATCTGCCGAGCTTGTTGTAGTGGGAGAGAAAAGCCATCATTTTTTACTTCGGTTGTTCCCTAGAGCATTGTGTTTTTTGGGGACAGCTTCCTCTCATCTCGTGTGCGCCAAGAGTGGTGTGCCAAGAGTATATATATATATATATATATATATATATATATATATATATATATATATATATATATATATATATATATATATATATATATATATATATATATATATATATATATATATATGCGCGTTTCGTCAAATGTTCAATGGGAGAGCGCCATAGCTTTCTCTGAAAGATAAACCCATGATCTCTGCTTATGAAGCTGCTGCATCACAACGTGGTGGCTGTGCCAGGGCCCCAAAAGTGCGGAGCACTTTGGGGGCCCGGGCGGTTGTATGCTGTCGTCGTCTCACGTAGCTTGGCGTAAAGCTAGCAAAACCACGTATAGTACAGCAATCTGCTGCACATTGAGCGCGCGCTCGCGCCAAGGAGAAGTCTTCTTCCTCTTGTTCTTCGAGCGCCTTGATGATGGTATCAAGTGCGCAGCTTTTTAAGGGCCCGGGCTGTCGTGTGCTCTCGTATGCAGTCGCTGCTTGGCGTAACGCAGGCAAAACCATGTATAAAAACTGAAAAAAAAAGGAAGCAAGCGAAAATAGAAATAGAGAGAATGAAGGAGAAAAATGGGGCGAAAAGTTGAAATGAATAGAAATGAAGAGGAAGAAATGACAGGAAAACACGAAAAGAGAAAAAGAAAAAAAGGAGGGAAAAAAAGAGAAACTTACAACGCTGTCCCTACTACAAAAATGGCTTATGAAGATTTGCTGCGCCAAATAAACGTATGAGTTCTAGCATTCATCAGCGAACTCCAGCGTTCCCGGCACCTAAAAGCAGGCTTCAACCTAACAGCAATGAGATCAGGGTCTCCACCAATGCGAGAAGCTCATTTCCGGTAACCTCACGGGAGGGGAAGTACCAGAAAACTTAGTGATTCTGCACTGGATGCAACAGTCTCGTTCATCCATGCACACAACTAAATAACAAAAAACAACTGTTTATACTTCTGAGATGTGATAAATAGCTCAAAACGCTTACAAAAAGAAAAGCACGGCACACGTAAAATTCGACAAAATCTGAGGCAGACGGAGTAATGCTTCTTTTCACAGAAACTGTAAACGAAAGGATTGAGTAAAGTAAGGACGTACTTTGCTTCATTGCAGCTGACAGTGAAGAGAACTTAACCATTACACAAAGACGCTATCAACCGTGTCGAAGGGGATGCGATGTCTGCTTTGAAAACAGAAAAATATTGACTCCTCTTCTGTCAAGCTCAATTTTACTGCGATGGTAGAAACTCAAAGCGTCATAATCGCGGAATGTTTCTTTGTGGATGCTTAAATAGTGATGAAGGTAAAGATAGAAGATTCACTGGAGCGTGGCAGGGTGCTCCCGGTGAAGACGGAAAAGTAGCGACTCACGATATGACTCCGCCTTTCCTTATAGCGGCAGGTTAGCCATGGCTTGATTTAATCGCAAATGATTCTAAGTTCTGTCTAAATTCTTCCAGCACTATTTTCTGCTTTGAGAGACAGAACAACGAAAAGATAGGGCGAGGTCAAGTTAACTCAACGTAAATCCACTGCGCGTTTTCTGGTACATGGGGAGCGCTCTGCAAAGATACCTGCCTAATCTCCATCCCCGAGCACCAGTGCGTTGTAGATGACGCGTAAAATGTGGTTGCATGTTATAAAGACGGACAGTTTAAAATAGTGTAAATGTGTACGGTCATTTTAGAGCTTTCCACCACTTCATAGTTATAGCGAAAGTGAAAACCAAGTAGTATGCCTGTGTAAGCACCATGCAGTTAAAATGTCTCAGATAAGCGCAAGTATTCAAAATGAGATGCTGGGGCATTGGAAGAGTCACACGAAGCACTTGATTCGCGTTGCTCATTACTTCACAAGCTACTTAAATCCAGTTGTAAAGGGTGTGTTCCGGAGAGATAAATGGAATAACGAAAACACCTCACATTAGCTAGGCGGGAGAATTGAGCTGGGAGAATACGATCTCCTACGCTAGTCTTTGTAGGCATGTGGACAGGACCAGTCGTAGCACGAATAGGCAGTGTCGTTTCGTTTACTACTTCAAGAGGTACATTTAAACATAAGTCGGCCGTGAATCGAAAAAGGCACAAATGTCGTCCCAGTCGGAAATATATCGAAGTGTCTCTAACGTAACGCCTCACCGAAAATTTCAGCACCGAAAGAAATCAAGAAAACGACATGCTCAAAACGAGCTAAGGATGGATCTCGAGCATGTCGTTCTGGACCATTGTTTCCAGCCCGTGCCTTTGCCTGCACTTTCTTTGCGGCACTTCCTTCCATGACGCAAAGCCACTTAGGCTCTTAAACTTTTCACAAGGAGACCAGCGGCGCGTAGTGAGGAGAGAAGGAAAGACCGCACGCGAATGGCCACAGGGCGGCACGAGGGGAGCAGACAAATTGGCTGCCGGATCGAAACATGAACTCGGCCTCGAGTTACACGTCCTTTGTGCGTCTTGGGCTTTTAGCCTGTCTGCGTAATTAAGCTGGAGTCCACGCGGCGAAGAACACTTCTGGTTGCTACTGGCTTTACATTGTTTGCCTTGTTCCGGCGTGGTCACGGGCACAAGAGGACACTGCCTCGTATTTCTCAATGCCACGTGGACAGAGACTCCCTGAGTGGCACGTGGAAGAAGCTGAAGAATGGGCGACACGGTCAATGAGTAGGTACTTGGCGATGTTGTGTTTTTCACATTTTATTTTTGTTAACGGCGCTGTATCTGGTAAAAGGCAAGGTGTCACAACAGGTAGAAGAGCTCCAAGAATGTTCGGTAGTCCTCTTTATGTTGTTTGGTTGCCGTCTTCCGGGACTTCTCAAAACAAAAAGAAACGGCGCATTTGAAAAATTGTCTTCCATAGACTTGATACTGATAAAGCTGGTGATTGGCAATGAACCCTCACCCTTGCTGGGTGAGGGTTCATTGCCAATCACCGGCTTTAAAGAATATCTAAAATTTGATATCGTACAACTGCTCTACTTTTTCGACAGCCACGTGCGTAATAAAACATAAAACAAAAGAGAAAATGGAAAGTTCAGCTGGTTTTGAGAGCTTAAGATCGCCTCAAACAAGTTTCAGTATTCAACCATCACTTGCTCAAATTTTCGCCCATGTCGCCCTTACGTTTCTCTGTGCACTTTTCGCTGCATGACTCGTAACACTGGAAAAGTGATGTGTGCAGCAATACAGAAAAAACTGCTAACCCTGTGCGCAGGTTGAATTTCTCAAGAGGAAAATTCAGCGGAATGAGGACCTTTCTCACTACATATAGTTTTCTCGTATGATGAAGCTGTCATCTGGTACCTCGCGAGATATTAGCAGCAATATTTCAATTCGTCAGCCTGATTTGGGCATGTACGTGCAAGAGCGATGATTTTATCGGGAGAAAGGCACATGTCAGTATTGTCTTCGAGAAAGTGGTACCGTAATTGATAAAAAGTTAAGAAATATCGCTTTTTGTTCACCTGTCACGTATTTAGCCACTTCTCTGCGCAGCAAAAGCAACCCTTTCAAATTCTTCCTGCTTAACTATTGCGACTTTTCATAGGCTTCTGTTTTCGCGAACCCCTTAAGTTACATAAGGCTAGAGCCACCGGTGTGGCTAAGAGGTGCCCCTGCTGTCCCGAAGTAAGCAAGGTTGATGTCTAACCTTTCGGATAGTTCTGCTGAAAAGTAGGACCCTTCATCGTTATTCTCTTAATGGCAAGGTCGAATCCATGTGCCACAATAAAAGTTGTGTTCAACTAATATTCCCGCCAAGAATTCAGAGATTCGAGCGAATATTTCGGTCATCATCAATATGTCGAGAAGTGTCACCAGCGTCTTGATCACTGTAAAATTATGACTTTTTATCTACTTGTGCCATTTGTGGAGCAGGGGTGTATAATAATTTAGCCTTACAAAAACGTACCAAACTACTTCTACTAAACTCAAATCTTAAGATTTTGTGCGCAGTAAGAACAGTATAATTATGAGGCATGTCACGGTTGCGGACTCTGAATTTGTGAGACAGCCTAGAGCTGTTTAAGTGCGCATAACTCAAAATACACGGGTGTCTTTGCATTCTGTATCCGTCGACATGCGGCTGCTACATATCCTCCCTTGAAGCGGCGCCATACCACAACCGCTAAACTACCACGACAGATAATGGTTCGCGAATAGGAGCTGAAATGTTGCAGGATCGCTTCAATTCAGAACCGTCAAAATATGACTCAACAGCTTCCCTGAAGTTCTGTATGCAGTATACAGATAAGAAAACAAAGTTAAGAAACCCTTACGGATTACGAAGTACCGCCAGTCTGAAAAAAAGACTATTGTATTATTCTAAAAGCCAGGCACTTATGTGTTGCATCACAAGATGCTGAAACACGTGTGTTGGAACATCTGTGTTGAAACACGAGATGTTCTGTAAGGGCCTTTGTCTTCTTATATAGTAACAAGGATGCAGTGGCGCTGGCAAAGGACATGTTGACTGTGAAGCCCAATGCAAAGAGCTGAGAAATAAAAAAAAAACAGACAAACCAAGTGTAGATAGACGATTTCCACCGCGTATAATAAATGTAGAAGCGGCACTGAAAAAAACACAATAGAAAAGGGGTATCGTTGGATTCCGTGCTAGTACCCGCCTTACCGCAGTTTCCACAGTAACCTTTTTCATATTGTCAGGTCTGCATCTGTCCGTCTCGTAAATCACCGCGCCTGCCTTCTTTCATGGTCGCCTTTGTTGCGCATTTTATGCCCCTACATCATGAAACGCTTTTTTTTTCTTTTGCCCTGCGTCATTGTTATTTACAGCAATGAAGGCAAAAAGTGACCACATATCTGGCTCTAGCACCGGCTCGTATATCAACGCGAGCATAGACACTAATCGTCTCTCTTACTTGCTTTTCAGGCTCAGCTTCTAGCTTTTCCCACCTTCCTTTTGATCATGTTGCGTCTGTGGGCGCGTATACTTTTGGGTCTTGCGCGTTACCCTATGTTTGCCTGATCGTTCAAGAAGAGAAGAAAAGGATCAGCAAGTTTAGAGATCAAAGCGCTACGTGCCGATCGTTCAAGAAGAGAAGAAATGGATCAGCAAGTGTAGAGATCAAAGCGCTACGTGCCACTTCGAGCTGCAATCGTGCTTCCCACAGTCCTGGTATCATTAGGAAGCTCTATCCTTTCATACCAATAGCTAAACGTGATCGCAAGAAAGGAGCAAAAACGGCTGTGCGGGTAAGAGCCTGATGTCCAGAAGCCGCCGAGCTAAGAGGCTGCGGTCGCACAACTTCTTGATGCTAAAGTTACGGGGAATGATACAAACAAATCTAGTTACCCCACTTGCTTGCCCCCTCTCCTTTGTAGTTATTTTTTATTGCTCTCATCATAAGTAGATGTTAACACCGGTGTTTCTCCGTTGTTTTTTTTTTGCTTCTTAGTATCGGAGCATTGTGTAAGTCTCTATTGAGTACTTGCGCGTGCATTGAATTAGTTTTGTTTTCTACATGTATAGAGTAGGGTGCTACTTGCGGCACTGAGCGCTCAATCAGGCTTACCCTATTACAAAACCCAGTGCTATTGGCTCCAGTGTCCAGCGCTATGCCTGATTATGGACCGAGTGGCGTGCTGTGTAATGGGTCGCTGGAGCGGCGCTTTATTGGAAGACGCTGGGTACTGAAGATCGAGACGGCTCTGGAGAGTGAAAACAGAAGTACTTAGTTGCCGTACACAAATATGTGAATAGCAAAAACGAGCAGAAAATGCCGGCCAACAGGCCTATCTACTTCTATCGGTGTGCGTAACTACTTCGCATGTGGCGTTGTCATGCACATGACCCACTCATGAAGCTGATGTCCTCCGATTGACACCGCAGGTACTAGGCCTGTTTCTTACTTGCCATTTATGGCGTCAGTTATACCATTGCAGATCACCCCCGTAGACCCTTCACTTAGTTTGTAAAACGTCCTGACGAATTAGGTGCCTACTCCTGTCTGTTCGCATGTTAATAGGGAACTGAGGTATTCGCCGGTGCTTGCTGCAGTACATAATCTAACGCACGCACGTACGCCCGCGTACGCCCGCGTACACACACACACACACACACACACACACACACACACACACACACACACACACACACACACACACACACACACACACACACACACACACACACACACACACACACACACACACACACACACACACACACACACACACACACACACACACACACACACACACACACTCGCGCACGCACACAACGCCACATCTACATTTTCGCATTTCTAATACCTGCGCGCATTGAAAACTGCTGGAATTTGACTATATGCAGAAAGATAAATTTCTTTACAGCGCAAGTTTATGTGGTAGTCTTCTAAATTAGGAATATCATCTGCGTTATAATAGTATCTGCGACGCTGTTTGCGTCACGTATTTCCATCAGGGAAATGACGTCGAAATATTTACACGGTCAGATGGAAAAAAAAAAAGTTTTGTCAACGTGCATCGAACCCACGACCACTCGGTCAGCAACAACAGATGCCGGGCACGCTATCCACTGCGCCACGGTCACTTTTTTTTTTCTTTCTTTCATGGTATTTATTCAACATAGGATAGCACTTGAAAGCAATTGAATACAGACGAAGAACTAATATGTTGATTATGCTCTTATCGCAACACAATGACCAAAAGAAGGCGCTACAGAATTCGCAATCACCTCTATAGCAGACTGTAGAAGCTTCACAAACGCGCCTTTTATATATACCACTCTCCCGGTCTGCGGCGTGGTGTTGCCCTCTGGGAGCACTAAAGTAAGGTAATTCGTCATTACTGTGGCCTCCGTGATCAGCACCTGCAACGCATTACACGTCCGTCTCATTCGGCGCGTTTTCAATAGAAGTTCAATTTTGTCAATGCCTTAACACACCGCGAGGTGGCGACCTTAGCGCAAACGTCGTAAAAGCGTTGGCCTCGCTGATAGCATCACGCTGATCCAAACGAAAAAAATTACGCCATCTCCCGCTAAAGGGGACCATGAGGCGATGCGAAGCCGGAGCACTTGCACGATCGCGTTCCGTTGGCGTTCATTGGGCATGCTACCGACCTCGCGTCGTGGAACGCGAAGAAGGACGCTACGCGCGTCGTATCTTCCATCTTAGCCTGGCCGTTAATTCTCACAGGGTGAGCGGGGAACGCGGTCGACAGGCGGGCGAGATGGGGGCAGCGTAGGAGAGGAGAGAGAAGGGGAGGGGACGCGCATGCGCTCGAGCTCATCGCGGCGTTGCGCAGGAGAGAATCGGCATGTCTAGCCCGCATTTTAGAGAAAGAGTGGAAAGGGGGAGGGGAAAGGGTATGTGGCGAGGGGAAGGGGAGAGGGGAGAGGAAGATGGGAGATGGTATGTGGAGAGGGGAGTGGGAGAGGGTGAGTGGTGAGGGGAGTGGAGAGGAGGTGTGTGGAGAGGGTATGCGCATGCGCAGTAAGGGCGGTCACGCCGCACACCACGACCACCACCACAACCACCACCACCACCACCGGATTGAGCTCCGCCTTAAGATACTTCGCATCTAAAATAACTCTACCACGCACGCCTGCCTCACCTTGCTGTAAAACCGCGTTCCTCGCTCACGATGGTGGTGGTGCAAAACTTTATTTTTGAGAAGGCCAAAAAGGTGAAAAAAATATTTTAAAAAATTAAAAAGCAGCGTTGTGGGCGGCCTTCAGGCTGCCGGTTGTGGCGTCCAGGCCGTGCCTAGCCGTGACGTCCTCCGCCCAAGTCACCAGCCGAAGTTGGAGATCCGGCCTGATGCTGGGCAAAGCAGCCTCCCACTACTGCGGACTTCTTAGGTGCCGGAGGGCAAGTGTGCCGGTCATGAGAACAAGATATGGTCATAATTGGCGTTGGAGTGGCCACATAAACGGCAAGCCGGCGAGTACGTCCCGGGGTGGAAGAGGGCAAGACGTGCGGGAGTAAGGAACGTGTGGGCCTGCAGTTGGCGCCACAAGTGTTGGTGATGCTGAGAAAGGGATTTGTGCGTTGGGAGGAAAGTGAGGTGAGAGATGCGGTAGTGCAGTGTGATGTCGCGGTACGTGAGGAACACGTCGCGAGTGTTCATTTCCGGCGGGGGCGGGCTTGCTCGCTCAGTCGAATCGCGAGCGATGGAATTGGCCGCCTCATTGCCAGGATGACGCGAGAGCAGGTACAACGATGATATCGCCCCGAAAAAATTCGCGGCCGGGCTACCAGGGCGGCACGACGCGCTCTGCGTTTCCCTCTAGTACGGCCGTGGTGTTCAATCACATTTAAACGCGCCGCGGTATGGCGACCAAGTTCTGCGTTCAATATGCGACGCTTTCTGTCTATCACACCTCGTTCTCTGATTACCTTTTCACCGTTAACTACTACAGCTACCACAAGGGTTTGTTTGATCATTTAGCATGGACGTTAGTCGTCGGGATGGAGATGTACCACCAATCATCAAAGTGGGTGCATTCACGTTAAACGGTGCCATAGCTGCCAGACATCAATATACATTGTACAAACTCTCTCATATCAATGTACAGTAAACATTTAGTGACTTCTGTAAGGGCACGCTCTGCTTTCGTGTTATTTAGATTCCTATGACGGGGGGATCAACCATGCTTTTTCATGCTACCACCTCTCATTTACGTTCGTCATGCAGTGGCATCGCGCAATACCAAATTTCGTATATATCAAGCGAGCGAAATGGCCGTGAGGGCACCGCGAGTGTGGCATGTAAATCGTGTTGTTCATGACTTGCATGTAGTGATTTCTATGTTACCACCGCCGATTTACGTTCATCATGCTATCTCGTCGCGCAATACAAATTTTGGTGTATATGAAGCCCGCGATACGGCCGCTAGTGCACCATGAGCGTGGCATGTAAATCGTGTCGTACATGACATGCATGTCATCATTCTAATGTTACCATGTGTCAGTTATGTTCGTCACACAGAAATGTCTCACCATACCAGTTTTGTTATGTATCCATTCATTTAAACTGCCACGAGCGTCCCAAGAACATGTAATGTAAATCATGCTGTACATGACATGCGTGTCATGATTTCCACTTCAGAACCTGTCACTTTGAGTTTTCTGATTAGCATCAGTTTGAACAAGAAAGGACGCATCGCGGCTCTTTATGACTACCTTTAGCTGAGAAACTGCTTTTGCTGCACTATATTTCCGCGCACGTTTTGAAGGTAAGTTGTTATTTGGCTTGACGCTAATGTGTGAGTTCAACAGGATGCGAGTGCGTTGCTGGATGTCTAGTTAAAGACAATAAGCCTGAGGGAGCCATACCTTGTCCGAAAAGAAATAAGGCATAGCTGTTCGATGTCGCTTTCGAATATCTCCATGACCGTACTTCGTTTAGCGAGGCATCACGGAATTTTACGGCATTGATGCGAAAAGCATGTCAGGCAATACCGCTCTTTTCTTTTCTGTATTAGCCTTTTTTTCTTTATTTCCTGCGTTCTTCCTTTCTTTATTTCCTTTTTTCATTCAAGTGGTTATATTTGTGCTCAAGATTTCGTGACGCGTCCTGAAGCTGTAGCAACCACAGGTTTTTTTTGGGCCGTTGCGAACGTCTGTATTTCGCGCCTTACTTTTTATTTTATTTTTCTTGTCTTCTTTTGTTGGATTTCTTCTCAGCCTTTTTCGCGAGTTTTATGTGAACCATTTGGTACCGCATCTGTAGAAGAAAACATAAAGAAATCTCCGCGCGATTGATTCGCACATTGCACATTTAAGTGTCGTATGATTTAGCACGTTTACAAGGTCAAATTATATCGGTGGCGAAACTTTTGATCTAAAAGTGGTCGAAAACCTATTGCCACAGACATCAACTCCCGCCGTACAATTGAAGCGCGACTAGGTGAGGAGGGGACAAATAACAAAAACCAAAAACTGAATGTAATTTTTTTTCGAATACTCTTAATTTTGTATATGCCAAAGTAAACTAGAAATTTAATTTACGGGTTATCTGACACTTGACTAAACAGTCGATTGCCTCATTTCACTTTTTTTTTTGGTCGAGCGCCATAAATGGGGGGCGTATGCAGGGTCGTGCACATGCAGGGGCGTACGCATTGTCGGGTCAACGAGGCATCGCTCACTTTTGAGCGGTGGTTTCGTGCGTAGCTTCCATAGGATATTCTTTTGCTTTTGTGTTCTTTATTGGCGTGAACCCTGAGAGAAGCTAAACGAGCCCACAGAATGCGAAGATAATCGCTCCTGTGACTGCAGACTGCATTCGCTGGCGCCCGACGGCGTGCCCTCGCCTTTCGTGACGGTGAATGCGGCATGCTAAGCGAAGAAACGCTGCACTGCAAGAATGCCACAGTGATATTTACAAGGCTGCGGACTCGCTCGAGTGGTTTTCCTCGATTGGACAACGTGAGTTTTCGAACTATTGTGCTGTTGTGTTCGTGAGCTGTGGTATCGTAATTTCTTCATCTGCAAAGTGTTTTCGTGTATATTGCAAGTACACTATTTGGCTAATATAGTAAGCTTGCTTCCACGAACTTTCTTCTTGATCTTCCTTTTCTCTCGCAGACGCAATTGCCGAGCCATAAACACGCAATAAAACCAAAAGCATGTTACCGAAAGCATGTAAAAGGCGATCAATTAAAAAAAACATGAGTCGCTCAAAACGACTTTGAGCGACTCAGAATGAGTCGCTCAAAAAACGGCCCTCTGTGATTATTCCGTATTTTCGCGGATTTTCGCACCGCTTGAAGAAAGTGGCCGCTCGTCACGACGTTGATGTAGTTTTTTCTGCAAAGAACAAGCTAAGTGCTATATGTCCTGCTTTGCAGAAGCGCCTTGCCACTAAGGAGCTTGCCAAAAGTAATCGATGCAAGGTGAAACAGGGCTTCCAGTTTGTGCCCTGTAAACAGGGGGCTGTGTACCACATTCCTTTCGCGTGTGGACGGTGCTATGTTGGACAGTCGGGCCGATGCCTGAATGTAAGGCTTAGAGAGCACCACAGCTCCCTCAAAGCAACGGCCTATTCGCACTTTGCGATGCATTGCCGTGATTGCGGATGTGAACCGGGTTTATCTGACACTTCGGTAATTTTCAGACACGACAATAAACTAACAAGGGAGATAGTCGAAGCCTATCTGATTAAAGAGAAAGGCGACACGTGTGTCAGCCAGCCTTCACTGACTCTGCTGGAATGCGAGTATAATCTACTGCAGAAATCTGGCGTCTTACCAAAGTGATTTTGTGGTGTTTTTCTTGGGCTTCTGTGAGCAGTCTGCGCAAATGTGCACGCATGTGCGCCATCTATTAGGGTTTACCTTTTTCCAATCTTCTTATAATAAATTTTCAGTTTCAAGTTAGCGCTCGTCGTGTCCATTCTTTTTCGTATGTCCCTGTTTTTTAGCGCTTTGAAGTTGTTATAAAAAAAAAAATTCGCGCTACGTAGTGCACATGCGCGACGTCGCTACACTTCTGGTTCTGACGTCATGTTTTCTTTTTTTTTGCTTATTGTTAGTTGTCCCCGCGATACGTAGGTGGCAACGAGCCGCCAACTACTTGACACATGGGCTTCTATGAAAGTTTCGCTACCAGTTCACATATACCTTGACGTTTACAATAGCCATCATATAATGAAAGCGTGGTACACGAGTAGTATTTAAGGCATCTCCCTCCCACCACCCACGCCCGCAGCGAAGCAATGTATACGTACCACGGGGAGCAGGAGAACAGCCAAATTAGCACAAAAAAGCGCCTATTTGACGTTTGCGATGTGGATCTTCGTTGACGGACAGATCACACTAAATTTCACCGAAAGGCGCAACCTATGACGTGGTCATTTACTTGAGCAGAGTGCATTAATTTTAGGTTATGCCTTAGAGCGCCAAGGTCATACACTCGAACCTCTATAATGGCGCCGCAGTTATCTAATTTTCCCGTCCTCACAGGCGTATCTTTCACACAGATTTGAAAAGACGCAATGGCAAAAAAGGTAGCAATTAGATGAAGGGCAGCGGGAAAAGATGCTATAAAATTTATTGGGCTTCATCTGTGAGTGGTGCGCGGTAATGAAGTTAATTATCACCGCGCCACTTGATTTCTACTGTGTAGCTACTATATTTTGTCTATGAAAATTACAACAGCCTTCTGCTATAAATGTGTTCTTCAAAATATGCTTATGCTGCATAGCTCAGGGAAAATAATTAGGTTACTAACTTATGGTAGCGCTGTAAATATCATGGCGCCTTTGGAGGAAAAAACGCCAGGCCTGCGCGGAAAGCGCAGCACAGTCACAGCGAAAGCATGAAGAGCGGCATTTCTAGAGCCCGTTGTAAACTCTCTTGGGGCTACTCATACAAGTATGCTAGCAAGGTATCCACTACGCTACAAATCACAGTATTTGTGAACAATTGTAAATGCAACCCATCTAACATTGTTAATCTGCGGTATTGGGTCGTTGGTGCCCCTTCAAGCATGGACATGCTGAAGTTCAAAGACAAATAAAAGGTACTTACACAGTTACAGAAATCCACTTATGAACAGAAGGCGGCATATAACAAGCTCGAGATAGCGATGATTCAACTAGTATGCATAAAAAATGACTTTTCATGCAATAATGAAGCTCGGTGCTCACACGAAACTAATTGAGAACCTAGAGGCTTTTCATGTCCCATAGGACACAACTCTTTTAGGGACATTTGCCTCAAAATATAACTTTCGTCTATGGTGCGCACGACCTATTTTTTTCCATAGTCAAAGAACAGACGGAGGAGTGGCTTCCCATCGCCTTCCGTTGCGCCGTGCGATCACTTACAATTTCCGAGCAAACTCCTTCCAGGCGAAAACAAAATTAAGGGTGTGGCTCGCAAATAGGTTTCATTTCTCATTTTGCGAAACCACAAGGAGACTTGTGTACTCACTATATTGTGCACGACGACAAACGAATAAGCTTCCAGCTTTCCCGAGACACCGTGCCTCCAAAAGGAGCTCGCGTGCGATGTCCTTGCAAAAATTCAGGAAGGCTGAAGCAGCCAAAGGAAAGAAGCGATTCTCACGCGGTGCTTTGAACCTGGCGAGAAATATAAAGATATAGCGATGCCGGAAACTGCCGGTTCACCAAGAAAACGAACACAACGACTGAAGGCGAGCTCTTCGAAACGCCCTGAGCTCTGGGAAATGTTCCTGCGCCTCCGTTTTAAAGGCAACAGCCCTACAGTCTTCGTGTCTCTACGCATCGCTTCGACGCGCTCGTGAAAGCTCTTTTTCTTACACCGCACCGGCGTTCCGCAGAGAAGGTCTCGCGAAGCGTGTTTGCGTGCTGTTCCTTTCTCATTTTGCTTTCTACTTACGAGACCTGTGAGCTTGGCGTGTTCTCGGTCGGAGAAGCTGCTATAAACGCAGCAGGGATACTACGCAATGTCTACCTATAGTTCAGTGCCGCATAAAAAAACTGTCCGAATGAAGGACCACATGGGACAAGAAAGCTTCACTTAATGCTAGGGTACCTGTAGGAAGCATTTCATAACTGATGACCTGTGCAGGTCGTAGGGTTAAATAGACGAGTATGCCATGTAGGGGTGCTGTATGGGTCAAATCGGGAGGTTTGCAGCCCTTTCCAGCGAAGAGCCCATTACCGCTTCAAAATTACCCAAAAGTCGATGCTGAAATAGCGTTGAAGAGCTCATTTCGCGGAAATTTTGGTGTCAGTATTAACATCCGCGTCATTGGCTGTTAGCGAAAAGTAAGCGTTGTCCGTGAGCAAAATTCGAAATAGATGGAACTAAATAAAATAGAAAAATCACAGCATATCCACGGAGTCAATGATGATGAGTGGGCGAAGCTGCGGAGGTTCATCGGTAAACCGTGAATCTTCCGTGAATTCTGCCCAGTACATCATCACCGACGTGAGATCGGGCGCGTTTATACTAAAGGTTCGATGAGAGTTATGACGACTTGCAGCTCACTTTAATTTTGCATGTACGCTGTGAATTTTCATTGTTTAGAAAACCATTGCTTTAGAAAACATCTGGCGTCTTTCGTTAAGCACCTGGCGTCTTTTCGTTTTGCTTTAGAAACATCTGGCGTCTTTTCGTTTTGCTTTTAGAAAACATCTGGCGTCTTTCGTTGGTTTATTTCATCAATCAACGGCGTTGTGAACAAAATTTTTATTGTTTAAACACGCACAGGAGAAATCTCACCAGGCACTACCTTGGAGGTAAACAATGGCTGCTAATGGGAATGAGAGATAGAAGAAGTCGGCTTTTAGCTAATGCTGCGAATTTTTTATTGTTCAACAACGCACAGGAAAAATCTCCCACCGGCACCACCTTGCAGGTCAAAGCGTAAGACTGGTTACATACTACGCTACGAGGGACGAACGGGTGCCGCTATAAGGAGCTTCGCCCCTAAAAAAGACATTTCATCCGCGTGAGAATCGAACACAAACAATCGTCGCGGCAAACAGGTGTTCTACCACGGAGCCCCGCGAGTGCTTGGAACTGCTTCGTAATAAACGCTATAAGAATGCCATGTAGTGGTTGGAGTCTCCTTAACGTATGTAATATTGTGTGTCACAATCGTAGAATCGCACCAAACGTCAAAACAAGTGAATTGCGCAGTGAGTGGGTGGCTTAAAGCTACACACTCATTGCAGAGTATGCAGCTGCGAAGGCGCGCGTGGCACGCAACGGACGCGTTGTGGCGCAGTGAGCACTTAGCAACTGCACATCCAGTAGACATTCTGGGATAGTTTTAAAACGGTCAATGTTGCACACACAAACGTTCCTTTCCAAAAAGACAGGGCGTGCAAACACGGACACGAGACAAACTAGCTCAGCTCTCTGTTATTCTACACGTTCCTTTCCTTGACGCACGGTTGAAGGCGACGCGCATGGGGCCCGATACGCTATCGCGTAATACCCTTGAAGGCGAAGTTGAAACGTCGTCCAGGTTTCAGCAGAGTGATAAACTCCGATCAATTTTGACGGCGAAACCTAAACCAAAGCGCGGAATGGTGCAGCTGCGGTATTCTTCCGAGATGTCCAGAATAAGCGAGAGTCTTTATAACAACCATCGACTTGCTTTTCTTCGTGGGTGTGCGGGCTGTGCTTGCGATTATAGCGCGCATGGCGCACGTGAGTTAACGAAGCTTGAAACACTAGCACCACTGGAACCGTTGTAATGAACAGTGACGTCTTTGTGTCCAAGTGCTAGTCACGCTCATATGCGCCTAGGTTTCGGCGTTGCCGGTAAATTTGGCCGAATTTTATTGCTCCGCATTAATTACTACAGGCCAGAATGTCGAGATTTCAAAGCGACATTGAGCTCTTCGCAGACAGGACTTCAATTCTACTATTTGACACGACCACTTGTTTTCAGTGTATAGTTAAACATTCATTGTTTCATTTCATTTAATTACTTCCGTAGTTACTGTCTCTAGTCATCTTAAGATGACTGCCTCTACAGGGAAACTAGTTCTGAAGGCAAGTAGCAAACATACCATTTGTCTTAATTTTTTGAATTGGCGGACACATTTCGTGATATGCCATGCCTTGCGTGTGTTTCTTTCTTCATCCTTTGGTGCAATAGCCCAATCAGCCTGTTACACCGATGCTCGATAACAATAATAACAATATCTAGGGTTTAACGTCCCAAAACCACAATATGATTATGAGGGACGCCGTAGTGGAAGGCTCCAGAAATTTCGACCGCCTGGGGTTCTTTAGCGTGCACCTAAATCTAAGTACACGGGCATCAAACATTTTAGTCTGCATCGAAAATGCAGCCGCCGCGGCCGGGACTCGAACCGATGCTGAATTCAGGAGCGTGTGCCTAAGGGGTTCGCACAAAAACATACGCGATGCATCGTCGCTATTCCTCCCTGTCTATCTCGCACTTAAAAATCAAGCCTTATCGATTTGTAGTGAAGAGCACTGTGTATATTTCAGTTGTTGAATCCGAATCCTCCAGATGAAACATATGAGAGGTACGAACGAAATAAACAATAAAATCGTAAAACACTAAAGCTCGTACTCTGCCCCAGCAGTGTCGCGACAGTATGCCACCAGTGGCGTAGCGAGAGGGTGGCACACCGGGCCCGTGGCCCTCACGAAATTTTTTTTCAGCCATGCAATACAAGGCACAAAATGACACTCGACCACACTTGCCTGGACGGGCCCAACTCCAGATCAAGGGCATGCCCCGTACTTGCTCCCCTCAACCACTAAACAATTTTCTGCATACGCCTCTGCATGACGCGGTAATGGGCAGCAAATTGCCAAGTTGGGCCAGTTGTATAAATGACATGTAACGCAGAAAATTTAGAAAATTCTTGTAATCCCGATACGAGTGCCTTTTTTGTTGCGCCCTGCTCTCTTACGCATGCGCGAGGAACCATATTTCTGCTTTGTATACTTTTTTCTGATTAATAAAGCTTCAGTTGTAAGTGTAAGCGCTGTCCTGTCCGTTTCTTCTAGTCTGTATTTTTTGGTGCGCTTCAACCAAATTTTCAAACAGGGATGGTAATGTGCACTGGAAGAACGCTTGTACCGACTTTACGGATGGGTCCGAAGTTCACTAAAGTACGCTTGCTGAAAAGCGAGACCATGTTGCCGGCGAAAAAAAGTACGTTGTCTAGCAAAACGTCATATGCTAAAAAAAGTCCCACTGAAATTTCGTGAACGCAGCGAAGCCCGTCGGATAATCCAATAGTCTGAAAGAAGAAGACTGGCGAGAAACCAGGACTCGAGCGCGGATAATGGATCCCTGACAAGTCGAGCTTAGACGATGGCTGCGCCAGAACGAGCGCGAACAGCCAGCTGTACACGACCCGCTTCTTTCCATTATTTCCAGGCGAGCACCTCCAGAGAGCAAGATAAGTGCTCGGCACTCTTATACAGCCAGTCTTGTCCTTGGGAGTGGAGTGAAGCTCAAAGAGAAGGGCTGGAACAACGCTATATTTTTGTCGCAGGGTCAGTGAAGTGTCAAAAGATTAATCCCGATTGTTTATCGGGAGAATTGTATGCACTCTGCACTTGAATACGGCAAACAGTACGTCTGTATTTGCGTTTCTTATTTCTGTCAACGAAAGCAGCCCTTTCTGAAAAATTTGGTCAAGCCGTCTTTGCTCAGTGCGAGAACAATGTGCTGTTCGCGATGACATGTATTTACTGTCGATTCAAAGGCTGAAAGATAATTTACTTCTGTGGCTGCACTCGTACAGGAACTTTAGTTATTCGCTCTCTTATATTGAACAAGCAAATAAAAATGGGAGACTGGGCCAAAGAAAAACGGAAGAGCGTCCGGGGGTTATCATCTGTTTGTTGATGTCAGTGTGATTCAAGTGTTGCTTTTTAAAGAGACTTATGTAACTGTGCGAGCTACAGAAATATCCCTAGAAAAAAAAAGCTCTCTGCCCACTATAGTTAGTTCTGTAGGTAAAAGAAAGCACACTAGGGCTTTAAGAGCAGATCGGGCGGTCGACGGGTGAGACACGTGTCTAAGTATTCTATGAAAGGATAGATTATCATGCACCCGTCTGTAGCATTTTTAGTATCCACGTGCTTCAAATTGTCGATGAATCCGCCTTAGCGTTGCCAACTGCGAGTCTGCTGCTCATATCAACTAGTGAAGCGACCGCCCACAAAAGGCGTTGGTCTCGGGTTGAAATCTCGCTACAGCACAAACTTTTCGTACACTGAGGGCGTTTTTTTTTTGAGGAATTCATATATATTGCCACACGCGCTCCTTTCTTTCCATGTTTCATGTTACCGCCCCCTTGTACCTGTTACTATTGCCTTGCGCAAGCCGCGCCAGAATGTCTGGCAACATTGCAGATTGCAGTAGATCATTTTGTTTACATTGCGCACGTGACGTGAATAGTCAAGAATATTCCAGAGCATGCGCGACCACCAGTGATAAGGCTGCAAAGTTCGATGCGTGATGTATAAAAAACGGCGCGTCCCAGCGATGAGCAGTTTATCGACGATTGACGCTCTGTTCGCTGCTATCAGTGTACAGTGTGCATTGCTGTAGTTTGGCTTTCCGTTTCCCGGCCACAAGTACGGCCAAATAAAGAGTTTTATCTTCGCCACGCTGACTGATCCCTTTGTCGACGCCACGACCCCGTGACATATTCAATATTCGCTTGTAGCACACTATTACAGACAGATGGGTGTCGGTTTTTCTTTTCAAAAAATATTCTACCCTTATGGTTTCGGCAGAATTCGTTTACGATATTTTGAGAATTCTCTTCCGCTTCAGCAAACTGTGTTCGGTGCTGTGAAGCGTGGCACCGACAAAAATTTTTAGTGCACTGAAGTGATGACAGATGCACGCAATTTTCGCAGTCGCGTTGCGCCCACGTACTTCACATTCTCGGCTTCTGCCCACTACGATGGCGCAGGAGTACATATTAGTAAACGTCGCTCCACACCGCCGACGTCAAATAAGAGCTGCCTTCCGTCGTAGTGAGCCACGTGGCATGCTGAAGTATGAATGGGTAGACAGGAAGGAAGGTCGCTGGTTTGGGAAATCCCCTTGTTTTTATCTGCCCTGTTTATCTGCCCTGAAGGTGCGCGAGTGGCTCGCAAGGAAGTGTCTGTCACTCTTTTACCCTTTCTGCTCGATACTTGCCTAAGTGACACTTGGTAAAGCAAAACATAAAAACATAAAGATACACATAAAAAGCCTCACGTGTTCAAGATTAATCCGGAATTCTCCACCAAGGTGTGCCTCATAATTATGTAGTGATCTTGACACGTAATACCCCAGCAACCACTAATTACAAAACGGAGAGCAAG